>NW_001889951.1:171157-178548 GCF_000143565.1 Laccaria bicolor S238N-H82 | reverse complement strand
ACTTTTCTGAGTGCTGCTTTTTTTTTGCTTTTTGCTCCATAAAAACAAAATCAAACAACNATGATTTCAACACAGTTAGAAAGCTAAAAGAAAGGGCTACAATTATCATATTGTGAGAAAAATGACCAAAAAAAGAAGGTGCATGCCCTAACAGGGAAATTGACACTGACAGACTACAAGAGTTAGGTATAGACTACAAAAGTCAGACTACAAAGTTTACTGATAGATTACAAAAGACTACAAAAAGTCAGACTACAAAGTTTAGAAAAGTTTGTAGTGTCTGCTTTTTCATTAGAAAAGCTTGTAGTGAGACTACAAAAGATTTGTAGTGTGCACTCTTTGAGTGTCACCATGTGCTTGCAGATCATGGGGATTACTCTGATTCCAGAGGAAAGGGGGTGGTTAACATTAACAGTGGTGTAGTGTATATCATCTATGTAGTAATTCTAAAAAGGCATGACATGGCAAGCAATCAGGCGAAAGCACAAAGTGCTTTCCAACTGGAAAGAAGTGTTCCTCGAGGGGTTCGAGACAAGCTGCAACACCCATGGTGAAAAGAAGTCTTGACATGGTGAGTGAGAAGGCGTCGTTGGACCAGTGGCCCTTCACCTTCATGACATTGAAGGGTACGCCACACAGGAGGTATTCAAGGGTGGAACTGATTCTGATGCCATGGCCTTGCAAGGGTTCCAAGCCGGCTGCACAAGCACTTCAGTCACCCACTGCCAACTGACTATTAGTCATGCAAACTACACGTAAGTTACATGACTAAATGTCATGGACCATATCTATATTCTAGATATATCTGGGTCCTAGAAAGCCCTGAAATCTAAAATATATTCTTGAGATGTGGACCCTGAAATGTCACACAAAAATTATAATGTCTGTGTCACACCCCCCAAATATATTTTGCAAGTGAAATGCAGTAAGGATATATTTTTGGTGAGTGGACCCTGAAATGTCACTGTCACACCTGAGAAATATATTTTGCCCTGGCTTGGCCTTAGGATATATTTTGTGAAACAGATGTGGTAAGGATATATTTTTCTGGTCTGTAGGGGTGTCAGGGGTCCTAGTTTCAGCAAAAAAGTTGTGATTTTTTTGCTGTCTGGGATATATATTCTGGAAGATTCTGCAATAAATTCCAGAGGTTTTGGCACTATGTCTGGCCTGTGCTCCCAGTATGTAGGTAGCAATAAGAAGCATCCATAGCATCTGTCATCCACTTCCAATCACACTATGAATATAGTCACTTTATAGATTCATTTATTCTCCTCTAACAATTTTGGGCCTCAATAACATGTGTGATTCATCTTGAAGCTATTCAGTCGAAGATTTCTGTGTTGCTTGCATATTATCCACTTTGACACTATGGATACAGTTCACACTACAGAATTTTTTAGCCTCTTAGAAAACCCCTCCACTTCTGCTTTTACTTCAGCTCTGGGATCTCCAGTTGCACCTTATCTGCATACCCCACCCACATCTGTATTACCATCAAGTTGACAAAGTGCTTTGCTCTCCAGTTGCATCTTATCAGTATACTCCACCCACATCTGTATTACCATCGAATTGACAAAGTGCTTTGATCTTTCTCTTCTCTCTCAAGTTGCACACCCCAACCACATCTGTATTACCATCGAGTTGACAAAGTGCTTTGATCTTTCTCTTCTTCTCTCTTAAGTTGCACCTTATCTGCATACCCCACCCACATCTGTATTACCATCAAGTTGACAAAGTTCTTTGATCTTTCTCTTCTTCTCTCTTCAGTTGCACCTTATCTACATACTCCACCCACACCTGTATTACCATCCTTCACAGACAAGAGTTCACCAAGTTCTTTGTTGTTTTTCTCCTTCTCTTCCTTTCTTCCTCTCCTCCTCTTCTTCTCTCCCTGCCTCCCTTCCTCTTTCTCTTGAGTTTTGATTGTAAATTTATGGACAATGAATTCTATTCACCATGTCATAGTATGGAGTCACACCTATCTCTTAACAAGGATATATCTTTCAACTATATCTTGAACAAGAATATATTCATAAGACATATATTTCAATTATATCCTGACCCAGGATATATCTTCTATATTTTTCAAATACATATATATATTTGAAATATAAATCTATCTTCACCACATATCAACTCACCTTTCCAGAATATACTTTCAGAAAATAGTAGTAGAACTGAGAAGTATCTTGGATGTTTCTGGAGGCAGAAAAGTGAAATCAATGAACAATAGTCTATTTTTTCACATGCTATTCAATTTAGTACATTCCAACTATTGCATGTAACTATTGCGGAACTCATCAGAAAGTGCTACCATTTCAACAGTAAGCAACTCTTGCTCTTCACCATCATCCTCTTGGTCTTCATCATCATCACTCTCATCCTCTTCCTTACCATCAATCTCATTCTCCATTGTCATTTCAGATGATTCCCAATTTTGTGCCAGTGCAAGTTCCTCAACTGTTGGACCCCAAGATGGACTCATTGTCTTGTGTGGAATCACTAAGCGTACTTTATCCTGCCAGATGTTGCATAGATATAGCAAAGTATATGCATGTAACTCCAGTTGATACCTAACATCTTGATCTTGCTCACTTTCCATAGCCATCATAACACACTTCCACTCTTCTTCAAACCATTCTTGCATTGCACTACGCTCATAGGACAATCGTCGCAGCTCTTTCTGGCATCGATCCAGCTCCATTAATGATTTAATTCCTTTCTGCACACCTTCATCACCCAGCCATTGTGGGATTTCCCTGCCAGAACAGAGATCCATGTCATCTAAACCAACATCCTGCCAGATGTCATCATCAACATCTAGTTTGAATAGGCCATCAGTGGCTATTCTGTGTGGTGCACATGCACCATGAGGAATTTCTTTTCTTTTAATCATCTTTTCCAGTTCAGCACAGATATCATTGTATTTCTTGGCCAACTTTTGAATTCCTGGTTCTTTGCGCTTTATTTGAGATTCTGAATGTTCCTGTAGTTTTTTGGCTTCAAAAAGAATATAAGTCCCCATTTTTTTGAAAAGTTGGCTCAGTCACTTACTATTGGTTGTTGTCTTACGATATGCTTGCTCTAAACTATCTAGTTCAAATTTGCACTGTTGCAGATGATTTCTCAAGCATTGTTTCACAGCTAAAGCATTGACCCGGAGTCAAAGGAACTTATTGCCCAGCAAGCGTTCAAGATTTAAACGGCTATCAGCTCCCAATGTGGCACTTTTAGACTTCAATGATGTCTCAGACTTCTCAAATCTTTCCTTAAGATCTTCCAGATGTAGTCTAACCTCTGAAACCTCCCAGCCATCATCATATTTCCCCTTTTGAATCATTGTCTCAAACTTATATAGCTCTGCTTTGAGTTCCGTCATAGAATCCTTTAGCTCCAAAATCTCTTGAATAACCTTGTCCGCCAAGTTTTTTGCTTGCCTGGGACTTGGTTTTGTCTGGTGAGCCATCTGAGCAGCCCAATTTTCTCTCAAGAGATCTTCAGTGATATTTTTCTGCTGAAGTTCAGCCAAAACAGCTGTAGCCTCATTTCTTCGCAGAATAGCAGCATTCCATTTTCTCCTGAGCCAGTCCCCCAGACCCATGAGAGATTTGCGGTCCAGATGTTTTGCTTGAGTATCAACTGTATAGATATGTGTGTAGTAGCCACTAACACGCAGTGATAGAATCAAAAGCTTAATTGAGCTCCAGAATCGTTCACAGCCTTCCCCATCAGTTAATCCAAAACCAGTACACTTTCTTGGATGGTCAATAAGCTGGCAAGCCCACTGATGACCATAAGTGTGAAACACTGAGATAGCCCATATCAAATGATCATGAAAGTCTTTCAAAAAACCCCATTTAACACAACTTTGATGAAGTAGACAGCCAATATCATAGAGTACACCCACACATGCAGTAGAGGGTAAATGATCAAACAGACGCTCCAAAAGAACAAGAACATAATGTTGCTTTTCACCAGCTGAAGTCATATTAGCAAGCCACAGAACCCAATCATGTCGACAGAGCATTGCCATTAGACCTGTGTCTGAGAAGAACTGAGTACTAGCTTTAACTCTCTTTTCATCCGCAGCAGTAAAAGAGTCTTCACACAAGTTTAACACAGAGTTAGGCACTTTTATACCAGGTTCACACACTAGTAGCTACCATTGTATATTAAATACACAAGGCAAATGCCAGCACAGAGATTTCATTGAAGCCAGTAAAATCTAAGATATGAAATGGTGTGGCAAATGATATGAAATTCATGTCATTGGTGTGTTGGCTTGATATCTTTTCCATGTAATTCATCCCAGCCCTCTATTTCTTTCCCCTGCCAGCTCTATATGTCTTTCTCTACCTAGGACGATGTTTTATCTATTTCTTTCCTCCCATGCAGCTATTTCTTTCCCTCCCAGGTGTATATTTCTTTGCCTACCTGAGCTTATGTTTTATCCATTTCCTTCCTCCCAGATATCCATTTCTTTGCTTCCCTATGCCGATGTTTTAGATATTTCTTTCCTCCCATGCATCCATTTCTTTGCTTCTCTATGCCGATGTTTTAGGTATTTCTTTCCTCCCATTTATCCATTTCTTTGCTTCCCTAGGCCAATATTTTAGATATTTCTTTCCTCCCAGGTATCCATTTCTTTGCTTCCCTAGGCCAATGTTTTAGGTATTTCTTTGCTTCCCTATGCCAATGTTTTAGGTATTTCTTTCCTCCCATTTATCCATTTCTTTGCTTCCCTAGGCCGATGTTTTAGGTATTTCTTTCCTCCCATCCACCTATTTCTTTGCCTCCCAGGCTAAATTTATTTATTTATCCAGCTCTATTTTTATCCATTTGACTGTCCCACACCCATATTTCATTGCCTGCCTGCTCTATGTTTTATTCATTTCATTGGCCCCTGCCTATATTTCATTGCCTGCCTGCTATATATTGCCTCAGGGTCCAGGGTGCATTTCCAAATATGGTGTATAATGTTAGGTACTGCTTTCAGGGTCTACTGAATATATCCAAAAAAGTAAACATCATTGGGGATGTCCAAAAAGTGGAAGAAACCAAGATAATGATACATGTCAGGGTCCATCCAATGGGGGTGGTCAGATGACCAATTTCCCAAAATAGTAATAAATAATAAAGCTTTAGCCCTGTATTGTAGCTTTAAGAATCTCTTTGAATTATGTCCCAAAGTGCTCCTGTTGTGGAGATATGAGGCAAAACATCTTTCCTATGGCCAGCTTTTTTGCATGTTTCTCCATCAAAACAATACCCAACAATATGATTTCGACATATTTAGAAAGGTAAAAGAAGGGGCTAAATATCACATTTTGGGAAAATGACTAAAAAAATGAAGAAGCATGGCCTGAAAGAGACATTTACAAACAGACTACAAAATATTAGTAATAATTACTGATGGACTACAAAGAAACTATAAAAAGTCAGACATAGACTACAAAATTTACTTATAGACTAGAAAAGAGTACAAAGAAACTACAAAATGTTGGATACAAACTACAAAATTGATCATTGGACTACAAAAATTTCACACATAGATTACAAAAGACTACTACAAAACTTTGTAGTCCACATTTCCAACATAGAGTTTGCAGTGTCCTTAAATATGAATAGCTCCAGGTAGGTGTGGTTGAAAGATTGAGAAGTGTTGACATTTTGCCATTGCTGCATAAATGGTTTTGGTACCATACCAAATGTTGTCGTTCACATCAATACAGGCTGTCCTGTCTTTTTGTAAGAGAGCCAACTATGCCATCTCTGACCTCAGTCACCATCTATTCATCTCAGAAGCCACTATTCTATATCTGACTAGCCATCCTTGAAATGATTTCTTGGATGGACATAAATTCTCTGCCATACAGGCAGTACTTTACAGTGCCCCACCTATTCCTGCAGGAATGGGATCATTCCAGTGGAATTCCAGGGGAATCCTGCAGGAATAGAGTCATTCCAGTGGAATTCCAGAGGAATCCAGAGGAATCCAGTGGAATTCCAGTGGAATCCACAGCATTCCACTGGAATTCCACTGGAATACGACTGGAGAGTAAGTTTTTTTCAACTCCAAGCTTATCCTGATGACTTGGCACTCATATTTCCTTATAAAATTCACATGTAGAAGTCATAGATTGAGTTGTAATTTATTTGAAATGTATTACTACCCACACTACACAGTTTATCTTAAAGGGAGGGGGTAGAGGAGGGACAAGGTGGGGATGTATTTGAAATGTATTACTACACACATTACACAGTTTATCTTAAAGGGAGGGGGTAGGGGAGGGACAAGGTGGGGGTGTATTTCTATTATTGGGAGGGACAAGGAAGGGGGAAGAACAAGGGAGGGGAGGGAGGAAGGGGGGAAGGACAAGAAAGAGGGAAGGAAGGAAGGGGGAGGGACAAGGAAGGGGGAGGGAGGAAAGGGGGGAGGGAGGAAAGGGGGGAAGGAATGGTGGAGCAAGGGGGAGGGACAAAGAAAGGGGGAAGGAGGCAGGGAGGGAGGGAATGGTGGAGGGGAGAGGGAGTGTGGCTGGGACCTCGGCCATCGTCGTCCCGCGTTGGCATCCCATCGTTGAGTCGCATTTCGTTGTCACCTCCTCGTCGCGTGTTCGCGTTTTCGTCGTGTGTCCGCGTTGTTGCGTTATTCGTGACGTTGTCGTCGCCGTCGTCGTGGGCGCTGGTTGCCGTTGGGGGCGTCGTCGTGGGTGGCGTTGGTGTGGACGTGGTGGTTTTGGTAGGCGGCGTGGTGCCGTCGTATGTCGTGTGGGCGGTGCGTGTTTTTCGGTGGGCGGCGCGTGTTTTTCGGTGGGCGCTTGTGTTTTTCGGTGGGTGGTGGGATGTTTTCGTGGGCGGGGTATGGTTTTCGTGGGCGCTGGCGGTGTACATGGGCGGTGGGCGTCGTTTTGTGCCCGTCGGGTGTCGTTTTGTGTCCGGGGGTGTTGTTTTCGTGGGTGTTGGGTGTTTTCGTGGGTTACGGCGCTCGTTGTTTCGTGATGTGGCGTCGCCGCGTTGTTGTTGAAGGGTGTTGTGGTTGATGTTGGTGGTCGTGGTGGCCATGGGTGATCGAGGAGCGATGTTGGCGGTGGTGGCTATGGGTGACGGTGATGGCGTGGCGTTGGCGGCGGTGACGAGCATGGTGGTGGTGGTGGAAGAAGAGAGTGGCCATGTTTGGTGAGCATGTTCACCAAACAAACATTGTTTGTGATCCATTGAAAATAAATAAACTATAATACAGTAATAAATAAATAAAATAAACAGATTGGACTGGAATCCCATTCCTGCCCACTCCGGGGAACACCATTCCTGCCCATTCCGGGGAACATTCCGGTGTACATTCCGGAATCCACCGGAATGGAAAACACCAGAATAAACAATTTAGC
>NW_001889951.1:156048-165936 GCF_000143565.1 Laccaria bicolor S238N-H82 | reverse complement strand
TCCCTCCTCTACCCCCTCCCTTTAAGATAAACTGTGTAGTGTGGGTAGTAATACATTTCAAATAAATTACAACTCAATCTATGACTTCTACATGTGAATTTTATAAGGAAATATGAGTGCCAAGTCATCAGGATAAGCTTGGAGTTGAAAAAAACTTACTCTCCAGTCGTATTCCAGTGGAATTCCAGTGGAATGCTGTGGATTCCACTGGAATTCCACTGGAATGACTCTATTCCTGCAGGATTCCCCTGGAATTCCACTGGAATGATCCCATTCCTGCAGGAATAGGTGGGGCACTGTAAAGTACTGCCTTTGCCTCCCTTCCCAATAACATGTTTTATACCAAACTTTGACGAGCTGAACATCCAATCTCATTCTTTGACCCACTCAGAAACCAGAAAACACCAGCTTCATCATCTCATTCAGTCTCTCAACCCTTCACTAGTTCTTCAGCTCATGTTGCCTCATCATCTCGATCAGTATCTCAGCCTTTTGCTAGTACTTCTGGCCATGCTTGTGTTTCAGGCAAATGTGCTGGGCCAGGAAAGAACTCTCGAGATTCAGTTGCTAACTAGGTTGTTGCTTTCATGTTAAGTCCTTTTGGACTTATTTTTCTTCCATCTAACTTGGTTGTTGTGCCGCTCATTTGGTATTTCCTAAGTCCTTACTAGTGTTTGAAAGTCCGGTTCGGTCCGGTTTTTTGATGCCCAGGGGCGTTAACCGTAACCGTAACCGGTCTGCCTTTTCCCCAGAAGTCAAAAGACCAGACCGGACTGCAAAAAGACCGCAGACCGCAGTTTTTTGCGGTCTATAGACCAGTTTCGGTCTGCATCAGTTTTAACCGGTTTATGACCGGTCTTTAGGCCAATATTTTAAAATTATGAATCACTCAATTTATTAACATCTCTAATAGCTTCAAAACGAGCCCAAGAACGTTAAATTCCGTTAGGAATTGGTGCTTCTATAAAATAAGTCTGGTACATCTATTATTCCCAAAAGTAATTTACATTTTAATTCATATCTCTCTCGTTTTGTTACCAAATTGTACGTTCTTGGGTGTGTTTTAAAGGGTATTTAAGGGGATACAAAATACCAATCCAAACCGGTCAAGACCGGTTCACGTTAACCGGTTTTTTTGCAGTCTTTTGCAGTCTTGGTCCGGTCTGGTTACAGTCTTTTTCCAGTCACGAGACCGGACTTCCAAACACTAGTCCTTACTTATGTCCATTCATACATCTGACTTGTTCATTTGTAGCTGTGTTCCTGATTTTGCCTTTGCCCATACATCATTGTGTAAGTCCTTTATGATGTTCTTTCATCAATCTGACTTGATGGTTTTAGGCTGTGTCCCCTCCTTTTCCCTTTGTCCACCTACACACCTCACTCCACTCTTTTTGTAAGTTCTTTTCATGGTCTGCTTCACCAATCTGACTTGTTTGTTTAGAATGCCTGTCCTGTCCATGCTACTGTGAAAGGAGATGTCTCGTGACCACGTTATTTACGCATACGCTTTATTTGTTCTCTTTTTCTATCTCGTTTTACTTCCGTTATTTACCAGTCTTTATCCTCACATTGCCAGTCTTTGGTTCCCCCAATTCCTTTATATACGAAAACTTTATTTTCCCTCACCTCAGTCGTCACTACACTTTGTGTCTGACCCTGAGGTGAGTTTACATCATATATCTCTTACTTTACTTTTACTGACTACCTGTGTATAGTTCTGTACGTTAACAGGTAGCTAACAATATCAGTCGTCACTACACTTTGTGTCTGACCCTGAGTTCTGTACGTTAACAGGTTATGGGCCCCGCTGTGCTCTGTTAAACTCACAGAATTACAGACACTACTTGCTTTACTACATTCACTTGCGACTCGTAAAGCCCACATTACCTCCCACATTATTCCCACAAAAATGTTGTCGTCCAACGCCAACCCACCTATTTTTGCTGATACCGAAAAGTTCGATGGAGCAAATTTCGCCACCTGGGAGCCATTAATTATCATTGCGGCGACTAGTTGCGGCGTATTAGGATACCTAAAAGGAACGATTCTAAACCCTGCACCGCCTACATCCCCAACCGCTGCATTAACTTATACTCCTGGTCCATTGGAATTACCCCTTCCAGATGACCCCACACAATGGTACTCCACCAACCCCTCTGTTGCTGAGTGGGCCATGCATGATGCCTGGATGCGCGCACTACTGCTCTACAACACCAAAAACCCAATTGGGCTAGGCCTTAAGCTCGATGGGACCACCGCTGAAGCTTGGAGTTCACTTACTTCACAATATAAAATCACATCTGACCTCGCTGCCATTACCGCCCAGTGTGACCTTCGTACCGCCATCTTCTCCGATGGAAACGACTTCCCGAGTCATGTATCCAACCTTCGAATGAAGTGGGCAATCGCCAACAGTGCAGGCGCAAAAATCGGCAACGCCGATTTCCGCATGATCATCCTATCATCCCTCCCTGCTTCGTGGGACAGCGTCGTTGGCACCCTATATGACGCCAAGTCTTCAGCAGAAGTGATCAATTGACTCATGATTCACTGGAATCGTATTGACCGATCGAAGTCAGTTAATAATCCTAGCAGTGTCGTCACAGCACTACAAACCAATGCGAGACAAGGTCGGAGTCAGCTACACTGCACCAACCAAAATTGCGGACATCGTGGACATACCATCATCAATTGCTATTGGAAAGGGGGAGGAAAGGAGGGTCAATTTCCTCCTGATTTTGGACGACGTGGGGGAGCGCGCGGGTCGGCACCCCACACTACAACCTCCACTGTAACCACTGCGCTCACTAACACATCGCCTACATCAGAGATTACGTTGGCACTCATTGCAGATGTCAATAGCAATGATCATCTATTGACAAAGGACACAGCTTTACAGTCAGATGGGGGGGACGTGTTAGAGATCCACTCACCCAATGAAGTATTACTCGCGTCAAAAGACTGCATCCTTGCATCCTATCCTGAAGGCGCTTGGGACTACACAACCCATGTGCTAACTGCGGCGACAGGATCCAATCCTCAGAACATTCTTACCTATGCGGATTCAGCTGCAAACAAACACTGTTTCGTTGAACGCGCCGACTTCACCACATATTTCCCTCTTGCAAAACCAGATGAAGGTCAACCTGCAAACAAGGGTGGTCAGTTCCACATTATTGGACATGGGGCTGTTATGAAAACAATTATTTCGGGCTCATTAAGGACGACCATTACCTTCAAAGACGCTGTACACACCCCTGATCTCATAGCCAACCTCGTATCAATTAGCAAGTTAGACGCCGCTGGGTGCTGGGCCCTTTTCGGAGGAGGGGGAGTCCAGTTCTATGACCTAGTAGATGGAAAACAGAGGCTTTTGATGAAAGGAAAAGGTGCTAACGGCATGTACCTTTTAAACGCTCAACCCCCCACCACCGTGCTATCAACCCAATACACCTGAAAATCAGCCTCTATTAAGGTATGGCATCGGCGTTTGGGACACGTCAGTGTTACGTCCATTGTGGAGATGGCGAAAAAGGGGATAGTTGATGGTCTTGACATTACGGAGGGTGTTGAGGCTGAGGGGAAGTGTGAAGATTGCATCTATGGAAAGCAAACAGCACGACCATACGACAAAATCACAGAGCATGAGAAGGACGTACTTCAATGCATCTACATTGACCTATGGGGTCCAGCGCACATCCAATCAACTGGGGGAGTGTATTATATGATGGTCTTCAACGATGGCGGATCATCTTACCGACAGAGTTACTTCCTAGGGAATAAAGCCAGTGAGACCACACTCAACGTGTTTGTGGAATACCACCCGAGGGTAGAGCGAGAGACAGGGATGAAGCTCATTCGAATTCGCGTTGACATGGGGTCAGAATTCTTCAATGACGGGTGGCGTGAGTATACGAAGACTCACGGGATTATCGTTGAGTTCACTGCGCCCTACGCCCATGGCCAGAATGGGATGGCAGAACGTGGGATGAGAATCATACTCGACAGCACATGCTGTCTTATTGTGGACTCAGGCCTTCCACCTTCACTATGGGCCGACGCCGCAGCAACAGTGATTTACCTTCGAAATTTCGTACCCTCTGCGCGCCACCCTGGAGTCATTCCTGCTGAGCGGTGGACTGGAAAACGGCAAGACATATCTCACCTTCGCCCATTCGGATGCAATGCGTATGCCAAGGTTCCGGCAGAGATAGGCATCTCGAAGCTCTCTCCTCGATCAATCAAGTATGTCTTGATTGGCTATTTTGGTCGTGGCGCCTACAAGTTGTGGGATCGGGCTTCAGGCACCACGATCAAAAGTCGTGACGTCATTTTCGAAGAGGGAACAGGACACCGTACGATTGAAGCCACATCTACCTCTTCGTTTGACACTGCTCTTGATGATGCTGACATGCCCCCACTCCTTGACGACGTTGACTTGGATACTCCCACAGACACTCCTGGTGTTATTGTCCCACCCAAACCACTTGCCCCTCATCCACGTGCAACAGATCCTCCACCACACGCACAACCCACTAGCGCTCAACCTCTGTCTGTAACACCGAGCATTGAAAACACGATGCCTACTCCTATTTTACCACCCAGGCGCTCTGCTCGTCTCGCTGCTGTCGGGACAGGTGCGCCAGTTCCTCAGACCACTGCACTGATGACAGACCTCCCAGAAACGTATGTTCCACAAAGTTACAAGGAAGCTATGACGTGCCCAGATCTTTGGTTGCCTGCAATGGAGACTGAGTGGGCTATTTTGGCAGAGAGGGATGTGTTTCATTTGATAAATCCCCCTCCAGGCGCGCACATCATTAACTCTATGTGGGTATACGCTAACAAGTACGATGCGGATGGGAATGTCATCAGACGCAAAGCGCGTCTTGTGGCAAAAGGCTTCTCACAGATCCCTGGTCTGGAGTATGACCAGACTTACGCCTCTGTGGTTCGCCTTGAGTCTTTTCGGATGGTTGCTGCCATCGCCGTGGCACTCGACCTCCACCTTTGGCAAGTGGACATCGTCTCCGCTTTCCTCTATAGTCCCAATGAGTTTCCCATCTATATGCGTCAGCCATCGGGTTTCGTCAAACCGGGGGAGAAAGGAAAGGTCCTAGCGGTTGACAAATCCCTCTACGGTATGATGCAGGCAGCTTTTGATTTTCAAAAACAGATGTCGAGTGTGTATGAGGCGCTTGGATATTACAAGTCGATTGCCGATCCATGCATTCACTCTCAAGTCGACGGAGACGAATTCACAGTCACCAGCACCTACACGGACGACGTTTTTGGAGCATCGTCAATGGTAGAAGGAGTGGCGGAGGCAAAGGAGGAAATAGAGAGGTGTTTTGAGATAAAAGATGTGGGGGAGCTCGGTTATATTCTAGGAATTCGTGTCGACAGGGATGAAGAGACTGGTGCGATCTCTCTATCACAAAGCGCTTACCTTCAGCGCATCCTAGAACGTTTTGGAATGACGGACTGCCATCCCAAATCCACTCCACTTCCTCCAGGGATCGCCCTCTCCAAATCCGAATCCCCCAAAACTGACGAAGACCAACATTTTATGGCAGACAAACCATACCGTGAAGCGTTAGGCTCCTGCATGTGGGTGCAGGTAGCCACTCGCCCAGACATCACGTTCGCAGTGAGTGTCCTTGCACATTTCCAGTCAAACCCCGGCCCTGCCCATTGGAAGGCCATGTTACACCTCATCGCATACCTCAAGGGAACCATCAACTACAAGATAACTTACTCCTGGGGAGGGGACATCACACCTATCGGTTACGTTGATGCCGATTACGCTGGAGATGTCGATACACACTGCTCAACATCTGGATATGTCTTCACCATGGCTGGGGGACCGGTATCTTGGAGCTCGAAGAGACAGGCGACAGTTGCACTATCCACCACTGAAGCAGAGTACATGTCCCTTACACGCACCGCTCAACAGAGCCTGTGGATGTACTCTTTTATGTCTGAAGTTGGACTAACACAGAATTTCCCCGCGATCCTCTACAGGGACAACGCATCTTCCATTGCACTCACCACCAACACAAAGGGACATGCACGCGCAAAGCACATTGATATCCGACACCATTACATTCAGGAACGCGTCTCGGAAGGCGAGATCAAGGTCATATACATACCTTCAGAGGACAATCTCGCGGATATACTCACCAAACCCCTCAATCGCATCACACATCAAAAGCTCATCAGAGCACTCAAAATGGATCTCTAGGTCCTCGTCGTCTGGGGGAGTGTGAAAGGAGACGTCTCGTGACCACGTTATTTACGCGTATGCTTTATTTGTTCTCTTTTTCTATCTCGTTTTACTTCCGTTATTTACCAGCCTTTATCCTCACATTGCCAGTCTTTGGTTCCCCCAATTCCTTTATATACGAAAACTTTATTTTCCCTCACCTCAGTCGTCACTACACTTTGTGTCTGACCCTGAGGTGAGTTTACATCATATATCTCTTACTTTACTTTTACTGACTACCTGTGTATAGTTCTGTATGTTAACAGGTAGCTAACAATATCAGTCGTCACTACACTTTGTGTCTGACCCTGAGTTCTGTACGTTAACAGCTACACACCTTGCTCTGTCAATTCTGTAAGTTCTTTTCAAGGTCTGTTCACCAATCTGACTTGTTCCTTTAGACTGCATCCCTTTCCTATAGTCCTTTGTAAGTCCTTTATGTCATGCTTTACTTAATCTAACTTTGGGGATTGCAGTAATACACATGTCTTTTGTTGGCTGTTCCTTCACTGTCTTTACTCATGGCTATCCTTCCACTCTTTACTTACTTGACTCAGTTTCGATCAAGTCACTTGCTTGATTTTCTATTAACCCACTCAATCACTCACTTTTCATTATGCTTACATCACAAATACAGATTTTGGTTCAAAATATATTTCGAAGATATATCTTGACTTAGGATATATTGGAAAGAAATAGATAATAGATCCTGGTTTGAAATATATCTGGATTCATTTTATACTTTGAAAATATATCTTGGTAATATATCCTTGTTCAAGATAAAGTGGAAAGATATATCCTTGTCCAAGATATAGCTTAAAAATATATCTTGGTAATATATACTGGTTCAAGATAGATTTGAAAGATATATCCCTGTTCAAGATAAAGTTTAAGGATATATCCTTGTTCAAGATATAGCTCACGAATGTATCTTGGTAATATATTCTGGTTCAATATCTTGTTGAATATATATCTTTGTTCAGGATAAAGTTGAAAGATATATCCTTGTTCAAGATATAGTTTGATAATTTATATTGGTAACATATAATGGTTCAATATCTTGTTGGAAATATATCCTGGGTCAGGATTTAGTGGAAAGATATGTGTGACTCCATACTATGATATAGTGAAATGAATTCATTGTCCATAAATTTACAATCAAAACTCAGGAGAAAGAGGGAGGAAGGCTAGGAGAGAAGAAGAGGAGGAGAGGAAGAAAGGAAGAGAAGAAGAGAAACAACAAAGAACTTGGTGAACTCTTGTCTGTGAAGATGGTAATACAGATGTGGGTGGGGTATGCAGATAAGGTGCAACTGGAGAGAGAAGAAGAGAAAGATCAAAGCACTTTGTCAACTCGATGGTAATACAGATGTGGTTGGGGTGTGCAACTTGAGAGAGAAGAAGAGAAAGATCAAAGCACTTTGTCAATTCGATGGTGATACAGATGTGGGTGGAGTATGCTGATAAGATGCAACTGGAGAGCAAAGCACTTTGTCAACTTGATGGTAATACAGATGTGGGTGGGGTATGCAGATAAGGTGCAACTGGAGATCCCAGAGCTGAAGTAAAAGCAGAAGTGGAGGGGTTTTCTAAGAGGCTAAAAAATTCTGTAGTGTGAACTGTATCCATAGTGTCAAAGTGGATAATATGCAAGCAACACAGAAATCTTCGACTGAATAGCTTCAAGATGAATCACACATGTTATTGAGGCCCAAAATTGTTAGAGGAGAATAAATGAATCTATAAAGTGACTATATTCATAGTGTGATTGGAAGTGGATGACAGATGCTATGGATGCTTCTTATTGCTACCTACATACTGGGAGCACAGGCCAGACATAGTGCCAAAACCTCTGGAATTTATTGCAGAATCTTCCAGAATATATATCCCAGACAGCAAAAAAATCACAACTTTTTTGCTGAAACTAGGACCCCTGACACCCCTACAGACCAGAAAAATATATCCTTACCACATCTGTTTCACAAAATATATCCTAAGGCCAAGCCAGGGCAAAATATATTTCTCAGGTGTGACAGTGACATTTCAGGGTCCACTCACCAAAAATATATCCTTACTGCATTTCACTTGCAAAATATATTTGGGGGGTGTGACACAGACATTATAATTTTTGTGTGACATTTCAGGGTCCACATCTCAAGAATATATTTTAGATTTCAGGGCTTTCTAGGACCCAGATATATCTAGAATATAGATATGGTCCATGACATTTAGTCATGTAACTTACGTGTAGTTTGCATGACTAATAGTCAGTTGGCAGTGGGTGACTGAAGTGTCCTACTTCTTATCTGCAGCTGTGCAGTGTTCACTCTGAACTTCTCACATAGCTGAAGCCAAGAGGGAAGGAGGAGGCAAGAATGGGTGGATCTGGGATCAACACCCATAAGTGAGCAATGAGCAGTTACAAGATACTCAGCTGGCCCAACATGATTATGCATACTGTAGGAAGTACAGATATACAAAGCACTACATGTAGTGCAAGAGGAAGGCAACACAGCTGACAAGATGCTGGTTCAAGACAAAAGATCAATTTATTATGTAAGATATCCAAATCTAGCTAAGGTAGACGACAGCCATACCCTTCCAATGTCACGTGCAAAACGTGACATTTCCATTTTAAGCCTTTATTATATAGATAATGCCCTAGAATATTTTGAACATGGATCATAGCTAATCGGAAACCATAGAACTAAGCCAAATATAGATTTAATGGGGTACAAAAAAAAAGTGGAGCGGTAAACCGAAATTTGAGGGAAAAGAAGCAAAAATACTTCGCGATGCGTCAATTTGAGGGCGGCAGACACGCAAACCCTCCTCAGTAGGCTGGAATCATGCCTAAACGAAGCAAGTACATTCAGTAAAGAGCACAGAACTTACAGGGAGGTGACAGACCTCAAAAAAAGGCCAAAACTGCAGAGGAGAATGAGAGGATTCTGTCTGTGGGTGGTCAGTTACTCAAAGACGCGTCTTAACTGACAAATACCAGAGAACACCAGCCCCTGCGCCATCTGTAACCTTTAGGGAGCCTTTACAGTCAAATTTGGATCGGAATTTGGATGTGCTGGATTTTCTCCAGAATGGTCAAGTATTACTGTATATACCTTAGTATTCTCATATCTCCTCCCCCAATTTTCATTCTCCTGCTTTATAATTTTGTATATACCTTTCTAGCACTGATTCCAATAGTTCTATGGTCGCTGATTCTTTCTAACTTGATGAAATGAATTGTTATGGCCTTTTTTCAACTTTTCTCAAATCTATCTTCCAAGAAAGGAGCATTACATCACGTCACAGAGGGTTGGTTGCATATGGTTGTTGTCTACCTTATATACCACTGTTTGACTATGGCCTCTGGGCATTTCCTTCCAATCCTGTATCACAGCAGCACTCCCACCCCTTCCTCTCCCTCCCTACCCTTCCTCCCTTCCTCCTGGCCAATCACCAGCCCCTGCTCAAGCCTCTCTACCAAACTCATTTCACTGGCACTCTTCCTCCTGCACATCCCCTCCCCACCTTCCCAATCAATACTCAAATCCCAGCTAAATTTTTTCACTTGCACTCTTCCTCCTGCAAATCCCCTTCCCACCTGCCCCAATCCTTAA
>NW_001889951.1:127419-155442 GCF_000143565.1 Laccaria bicolor S238N-H82 | reverse complement strand
GCGGTCGACTCTGAGGATCCCCATTTTTTCACTTGCACTCTTCCTCCTGCAAATCCCCTTCCCACCTGCCCCAATCCTTTAACCTGACTCCTAGTATAAAGGAAGTCCATGCATGCTTGTTAGAGGTGGGACACCATTTGGGAACCCATGTGCTTCAGTGGAGTAGTATAGTACCTCTGTGAATGCACGGTCAAGTGAAGGGCCACTGTTTGCAGGGTTGGTCTGCTGCATGGTGCACACACGCTGTGATCCGCCACTTGTGTGCTCATGGCTGGGAATGCCACTTAGTTGGGGCAGGTGGTACAACACATGGATATCCATGGGTGTGGGTTTGCCGATTCACGTTGGGCCATCTGCTGTTGTACCTGACATTAGTGGCAGGCTGGGTGTAAAAGATTGGAAGCAGATTGTCCATGATTGGGAGCATCCCAATCCAAGCTGGTAAGGAGAATGTCCACTGTCTGAAACATGCACATCTCATATCTTTGCAACTAGCAAACATCTTGTCTCAATACTTCAATTTAATGTAAATGATGTATGTATCGTATTGGTTTTAGAAATAAAAGCACTGTAAAAAAAATTTGAACAAGCCCCAATGTGTCCAGAATGTCAAG
Organism: Laccaria bicolor S238N-H82; assembly: GCF_000143565.1. Classification (NCBI taxonomy): domain Eukaryota; kingdom Fungi; phylum Basidiomycota; class Agaricomycetes; order Agaricales; family Hydnangiaceae; genus Laccaria; species Laccaria bicolor. The sequence goes on along the minus strand of NW_001889951.1, from coordinate 154,828 downwards.
CAGGCCAACTCTATCGTCGATAATGCATTGCTTTTGATGCAAGTCTATGGAACAGGGTAAGTGTCTGATCTCACCCTCATTCATGGAGCCATACTTATCAACAAAGTGGGCTCAAATAAACTGGAGAACCAAAGCTGACGACACCGCAGAACCAAGAAGGCATCTCGCATAAATCTCTGTTTGAATGTAGACTAGCCTTGTAAATGAGGCTATGTCAATTAATAACACAAGTGCGAACAGAGAGGACACATGGAGAGTGAAAAAGATGTAGACCAGCAACAAATCACCACCAAAACAAGGCTACAGCAAGTAAAAAGATCAGCAGTGCACGAGCCCGAGCAGAGGGGACACATACAGAGCAAAAAAAAATGAAGACTGATCACCACCAATTGATTGCAAAAAAGGCTATGGCAAGTAAAAAGGTCAGAAGAATGAGAGTGCCAGCGGAGGGAACTTGTACAAATTGATAAAAACAAAGGCAACAAATCAATGCTGAGGGCAAAGGGGGAGAGTAACCTCTGTGGGGTGCAGAAAATGTGAGGGGCATGGGCAAAGTGATGGTCACATCAATGGCAGAGATAGAGCAGCATACCCTTGTAATTCAGGTGATGGATAACACATGGAATCTGATGTCTTGGCATCCAAGTGTTCAAAACCTTAGGTAAACTTGACAGTGCGAATGGATGTGTGCACCATTCTCGTCATGAGCCTGAGAGATTTAAGTCATGTGGAGAGGGGGAAAGGTAAAGGGAAAACAAGAGGCAGACTTACATCTCACTTTGTTGAGCAAAGACTCAGCATTGAAAAAGGCTGAGGGTTGCTGAACAAGGAGAAAAGCATCCAAGCAGAAATTTCAAGATGGTGATTTAGATGCCAAATGAAAAGATGGTGAGGCACCAAGTGCAAGGAGAAATGACAGGCTCCGTAGACAGACTAGAGTGACATCAAGCAAGAGGGACGTGGGCAAAAGCACAATGCCCACATTGACAGTTGAAAACAAAACACCAGTGAGAAAGTGTGGTGAGGGAGGGTAGAAAGATCAAGGGGGAGGCTTGTCTTTTACAGTGCATGGAAGGGCAGGGAAGCACATGATGAGATGAGATAAGATGTGATACATCAAGCATCTGAAAGGGTCTGAGGCATAGTGTTTGAAAGTCCGGTTCGGTCCAGTTTTTTGATGCCCAGGGGCGTTAACCGTAACCATAACCAGTCTGCCTTTTCCCCAGAAGTCAAAAGACCAGACCGGACTGCAAAAAGACCGCAGACCGCAGTTTTTTGCGGTCTATAGACCAGTTTCGGTCTGCATCAGTTTTAACCGGTTTATGACCAGTCTTTAGGCCAATATTTTAAAATTATGAATCACTCAATTTATTAACATCTCCAATAGCTTCAAAACGAGCCCAAGAACGTTAACTTCCGTTAGGAATTGGTGCTTCTATAAAATAAGTCTGGTACATCTATTATTCCCAAAAGTAATTTACATTTTAATTCATATCTCTCTTGTTTTGTTACCAAATCGTATGTTCTTGGGTGCATTTTAAAGGGTATTTAAGGGGCTACAAAAGACCGGTCCAAACCGGTCAAGACCGGTTCACGTTAACCGGTTTTTTTGCGGTCTTTACATTTCAAAAATAAAAGACCATAACCGCAGGTCTGGTCTTTTGCGGTCTTGGTCTGGTCTGGTTACGGTCTTTTTCCAGTCACGAGACTGGACTTCCAAACACTACTGAGGCACAATCCTGAAAAGTCTCAGGGATTGCCTGGATCACTCCGACAACCCCAAAAGGGGACAAATCCTCTTAAATTCAACAACATAAGTGTCCTGAAAATGTCTACTGTTGAATAGGGCTGCACACCATCCATCTGGACAGGAACGGCTGTCTACTGGATGGGTAGTGAATGGGTAAGTCTTGTCTGTCTCCCGCCCCATCAGTGTTTCCTTTGGGATCTTGACAAGGATGGTACAGGGAGATGGCCATCATATAGGTGACAGTTGTCAATGGCTGTGTGATAATGTATGTAGTGTGAATATTTACAGGTAATATCTAACAAGCATTCCCATGATATGGTTGACAACCAGGGGCAAGCCAGGGACCTTTGAGGAGACAGCTTTGCCGACATAGGCATCCACTGTGGACAAGGGATCATTGAGTAGTACAATGTCCCACCAGGAGTATGCTGCTTGAATTAATGAATTGAATGCTGGCCAGCAAAGAGTGTGTCAGAGCTGCTTTGGTCATAGCCAACAGGCACCATACATTTTGACCACCACTCAAATTAATACCATTCTCCCCCACCTCAGTGTCTTCATGAGGAAGAACCTCAAAATTGTCATAGGTGACTGAACTGCCAGATGTAATCTGCAATGGCAACATGAGTACAAGGTAACTTTGCAAGAGCATCATGCCTTTTGTGTCACGGTTCCCAAACCCACCTATAATGTGGATTCCACTAGATGATCAGAATCAGATGAGTGGACTAGAACTTTGTCAAAGTGGGCTTACCCCGCACCAACAACTGCTCTCCACGCATTATAGTACTGAGCCGCAGCTGATTTTTGTGTCTCGGTCTCCAGATCTGAGGATTCTACCCACTACAGAGGCCATGAGCAAAGTTTTGAGGAAGAACACAGAGAACAGAATGACGAATGTGAACGATTAGCTTTCAATGCACCTGGAAAACAGAGTGTTCCAGAGCTTTTGTTACAGACATGTACAAGTCCTTCAGAATAGTGTATTTTCTGACAAGTGCAATAGTAACAGTGTCAAACAACCTCTCCTGCCTAAAGTATTCATCTCATTCAAGTTTGCAACAGTGATTGAGAAAACATACCCCATGGTTATATCTCTCCATCATTTCCCCAATGATTTCCCTTATCCTCCATCTCCTTTGTGATGTGAGCCATTGATGGAGGAAGTCTACAATGCCTTGAGAGCATCTCCCAGGCAAAATGGCTGTCAACAGAAGGATAACTTGCCAAACTCAATGAAGGGGAATGGAAGGGTCCATTGTTAATGTCAATGTTGATGTTGATGGCATGGTAGCAGGATGTTCAAAATTTTTCCACAGCATCGCCGTCCATACCATCCAAATAGCCATCCAGTTGATGGGAATAGATGGGTGCTATCTGTCCCATCAGGTTCTTATCCCAAATTGAAATGGTGATGGGTAGAGCACCCATCTAGATGTCCCATCCAGCTATCCTAGACAGGTATGGTGTGCAGCCCTACTTCGAAGCACTGAAATTCAAGCAAAGAAAAAAAGGTTCAGGCCATCCCCCTTGGAGTTGAAGTTTAAACATCCCAGTACCATGCAATTTATTTGACTTGCTGTGCTTATACCCTTCCAATGATATAGGACTTCTCACTCACTACTAAACAACTAATTGAATGCCATTTCAAAACAATATACTAAAGCACTACTCTATTCTCCAAGCTGCATTCAACACCAGATATCAACCAGATATCAAAATGACATACCATTCTGAAAACTTTATTCAAATGACAAAACTTCACTCCAATGTCTGTAACCACAATATGCCCTAAAGGATAACCTGCTCTCTAACACTGAAAGCATCTGACTAGTATTTATCTGCTCCCTTTTCTATGAGCAGCTTCATAATTGCCTCATGGCCTGATTCTAATGCTGCTTCAAGTGCATTTCCATACTCTCCTCCCTGTGCATTTACATCTGCTTCCTTGTCTATGAGAAGTTTGCAATTGCCTTATGGCCTTTATATGATGCTTCCTGCAGTGCATTTCCAAAGTGTCCTCCCCCCTGTGCATTTACATCTGCTCCCTTGTCTATGAGCAGCTCTGCAATTGCCTCATGTCCACCAAATGATGCTGCCTGGAGTGCATTGCCATAGCATCCTCCCTGTGCATTTACATGTGCTCCCTTGTCTATGAGCAACTTTGCAATTGCCTCATGGCCTTTATATTATGCTGCCTGGAGTGCATTTCCATAGTCTCCTCCCTGTGCATTTACATCTGCTTCCTTCTCTATGAGAAGTTCTGCAATTGCCTTATGGCCTTTATATGATGCTTCCTGGAGTGCATTTCCAAAGTGTCCTCCCCCCTGTGCATTTACATCTGCTCCCTTGTCTATGAGCAGCTCTGCAATTGCCTCATGTCCACCAAATGATGCTGCCTGGAGTGCATTGCCATAGCATCCTCCCTGTGCATTTACATCTGCTCCCTTGTCTATGAGCAGCTTTGCAATTGCTTCATTGCCTTCACATGATGCTGCCTGCAGTGCATTTCCATCGTATCCTACCCCCTGTGCATTTACATCTGCTCCCTTGTCTATGAGCAGCTCTGCAATCGCCTCATGTCCACCAAATGATGCTACCTGGAGTGCATTTCCAAAATATCCTCCCTGTGCATTTACATCTGCTCCCTTGTCTATGAGCAGCTTTGCAATTGCCTCATGGCCCCCATATGATGCTGCCTGGAGTGCATTTCCATAGTCTCCTCCCTGTGCATTTATATCTGTTGTCATTTCTGACAAAACATATGATGCTTCAGTTAGTCCAGCCTGTGATGCATAATATAGTGGTTTAGCAATCTCAACCCCCATCATCCTGAAGAAGGGCCTATCAATATCATGAATTTTAACCCAGTTCACAAAAGCATTATTTTCATCTGTCAGAAGCTTCATCATCAATACAAATATTGAAGATGACTGAGATTGACTCTTGCAACTAGAATGTGCATGTATGATCCAGTGTTCTGCAGCATATTTTGCAAGAGGGGAAGATACATCCAGATTTTTATCAAGTGGCTCAGATGTGTTGAATTGCAGAAGATAGGCCAGACAGATTTGAGATATGACAGAGTGAGATAGCTCCTCACTGAAACTGAAGTATCTGACTTGCTTCACATTATGGCTTTGAAAATACTGAGATAAGAGATATTCTTTGACAGAAAAGTGAGAAAGCTTGATAAAACCTATTTGATAGTTAGTGCTCATTTCAATCTGTTATTCTTCTAAGCCACACCTTCTCAGTTCATAATAAAACTAGAACATATTCTCAAGACATCCTTGATATCTTGAAGTTCATTATCAGAGTTGTACTCTGGTCCATTCTCAGCAGAAAGATCAACAGCAGAAGTTGCAGCCAGTTCTGTCAGTTCAAGTGGACGAACAGCAAAAGACAGCCACTGTAGAAAGGTTTTAGCATAACCATGATCTTTTTCATTGATGCCCAGCAAGATTCGATCATATGTTTTCTCCAAACCCTGGGGTAGATCAGCTAGCTGCTTTCTTAGATCAGTCCTGGTCTGACACCTTTTGAACTCATTTAGCTGTAATGCAGCCCAACGAAACCTAAGATTTTATTAATAATCATCCTGTCATTGAAATGTTGGTGATAAACATACATTCCATCTGCTTGTTCCATTAACTTTGTCTTTATTTGCTCTTGAGAATCTGAATTCCATTTTTGCAAGTCAGAGACATTCTAAAGCTGATAGTCCAGATAGGCTACAAGATCACGATTCTCAGCTTCCTTAATCAAGTCAAGATAATGAGAAGACTTGAACTTGTCCTCAATCTCCTGTTCTGGGCGGCTAGTAACCATCAAGTGAAGCCCAAGATTTTTATTTTTCTCCAGAATAAAAGTCTGAATCCAGTTAAGAAGTTTTTCTCTTTCAGTACATTCATGAAGAGCATCCAGAATGATGAATGTTGAGTTAAAGCCATCAAGAATTATGTGAAGAGTATTCTGCAGATCACCCAGAGTTGGCTCTTTATGGCCATTGCCACAGCCAGCATACAGATTCACTAAGACTTTGGGGACTCTACCCTCACACTTCAGAGAGAATTGCCAGATGAGTGATCGCAGTAGTTTATCATGCAGCTGGAAATCCTTCTGTGAGTCTCTTCCATCAAAAAAGAAATATGCAGTAGCAGAATTGAATCTCTGGAGAATATTGTGAATTATTGCTGAGCTGTGAAAAGAAAAATCAATTTGATTTCATAAAAATGTTGAAATAATCAACCTTAAAATGGTTTTGCCAGAGCCAGCTGGATAGACTGTCAATAATGTATAAATTTACCAATTTTGACAGAAAACTTACATTTTCCTTTGATCCAGAGAAAGCCAGGCTGTTTGAGCCACCCATAAAATGTATTTCCCTCAAGAAACCATTGACAGGTGTCTGGCTGACTCTCCAGAATTGCATGTGCAGCATTGTAGTTAATAGACTTCTTGGGTGGAGAAAGCCACTTATAAATCTTTTCCACTGTAACAGAAAAATGAAGTCAACTATACATTCACAACAAGAACCTGCAATAATACCCAGTTGGTCATCCCTAATTGTCTCAAGTGTGATTTTAATGTTTGGGTCCACACCTACCAATCACAAACAACATTAAGATGAACATAATGTTTTTCTTACTACTTACCTTGATTGATGGTACCTATTAAAATATAAGCAAAGGCAATAAAATCTGATGATCCAAATGCAACAAACCATAGTTAGGGCCTGTGTTCACATTTTGAGCTGGCGCTGAAATGTTGTTTATAATGTTAGCTTGAAAGTTTGTTGAGGACTCTGCATGGTCTGTCTAATTTGAGCAAGGCTGAACTATATGTATAAGAGTACTGACTGTCTGCATTCAGAGAAGGAATGGGTAGAGGGATAGGCAAGTCAGAACTTGAAAAATCTAAACAGAGTTATCAGAAATAGAACATAGATATCTAAGCAAGCATGAACCTGTCAAGAGGGGAGAAGGGTGTTGCAAGAAATCAACAGCTCCTTGCACAGGACCTTCAATTTGATCAACTGTGAGATAAGAATTGATGAAAGTTAGTATCACATTTATAGCAAAGAGATTGAGGGATATCTCACAGGCAACAGTCATTTCAGTATCTGCTGACACCAGGCCTACATTCAGAACAGGGGCAATTGGTGGAGAGGTAGGCAGGTAAGAACTCAGGATATCTATATCAGTGTTACCAATGATGAATGATACAGGTTTGGGGTGAATGCAGACCACTGGAGATAGGTAAAACTTGTTGCAAGCGGTCAAGCACTTCAACCCCAGAGACATCAACCTGATCACCTGGAATTTTTATTTGATGAGGAATCAATGCTCACTTTGGGGCAGGAAGGTTAAAATGTGTCTTACTGCTGACTGCCATGGCTATGTCCACTGCACTGGTGGATGGAGTTACCAAGATAGGTGGGGGAGAGCTGCACTTCAGTCACCCACTGACCACTGACTATTAGTCATGTAATTTCAGTATATATTACATGACTAATAGCAGTACTGTATTTATTTATTGTACTGAATATATCCAGAATCTCTTCACTTTTGGTCAAACCAGGTGATGTTTCCTCTTTGGGCTGGACCCTGAAGTGAACCCTGAAGGCAGTGCCTGATGTTCTGTGCACCATTCATATCTTTTTCCATTTTCTTTCCTATTTTCTAGCTATTTTTGAATATATTACCCTATTTGGACATATGCCCTGGACCCTGAAAACAACCCCAGATGTCATCACCAACAGAAAGCACTACCCCCATTTTTTTCTGGTTTTTTGGTTATTTTGTAGCTATTTTTAGCTATATTACCATATTTGGAAATGCACCCTGGACCCTGAAAACAACCTCCAACATTGTCCCCAACAGTGAGCAACACCCTAAACTCATCATTTTTCCCTGTATTTTATTGCTATTTTTCATTTAACATAGCCACACCTTCCATATTTGGCAATGGGCAGTGGATCCTGAAAACAGTAGGACCCTACAGCCCCAGGAAAGCATTTACAAACAAAAAGAAATTTATCAATAATACCTCTACTAGTGAAAAATCATAACACACTTTTCTTTGGAACTAGGACCCCAGACACCTCTAGTAGTCTATCCAGAGCCAAAATGTATTCAGTGGTGTGACAGGCAAGTTTGTGACATGTTAACCAAAAAGATTTATTCAGTAGTGACACTGGACACATGACAAGATAATTTGTCTTGGAATACTCTAAAAATATCTTTTGGAAGTTCCTTATTTTGTCCCTGTTTTCCACCAAGAAATACATAATACATCTATAAAGATTCTTTTCAATGAATGAATGTCAAATATTGATAAAATATGTTGGAAAACATGTAGAACATATTGAGATACATATATAGACAATTCAAATTAACCCAATATCTTTCAAGTAAGTTTCTATATGTTTTTAACATGTTTTATAAGTATTTAATCTTCATTTATTGAAAACAATCTTTGTAGATGTATTACATGTTTCTTACTAGAAAACAGAAAAAAAATAAGGAACTTTCAAAAGATATTTTTAGAGTATTTCAGTGCAGATTATTTTGTCATGTGTCCAGTGTGAAACCATGAAATATATTTGTTTCAGAGTCTTGGCATCAAAAAAGATTTATTTAGTGCAAAAAAATAGATTCAGTAGTGAAACCATGAAATATGTTTAATTCAGAGCCTTGGCACCAAAAAGATTTATTTAGTGCAAAAAAATAGATTCAATAGTGTGACAGCTGATTTTGTGACATTTTAAGGAAATAGATACAGTAAAGATTCTGGATATATTCAGTACAATACATAAATACAGTACTACTATTAGTCATGTAATATATATTGAAATTACATGACTAATAGTCAGTGGTCAGTGGGTGACTGAAGTGTAAGTTTCCCTTTTAGGGCATGCACCTTCCTTTTTTGGTCATTTTTCCCACGATACAATAATTGTAGCCCTTTCTTTTAGCATTCTAAATATACTGAAATCATGTTATTTGGTTTTGTTTTCATGGAGAAAAATACAGAAAACAAAAAAAATGCAACACTTTTGAAATTTCTTTACCTCAACACCATATGTGCACCCACCACCTTCTTTATCCCCTTTTCCCCCCATTTTTTTCCCTTCTCTCTTTTCCTTTTTCTTCTTTTGTTTGTTTTCTTTTGATGCGGCTCTCAAAGGCACCCCCATTTCTGAGCGAACGGTGTACATGCACCCACCCCACGTTTTTTCTTTTTTTTTCACTCGTTTTTCTTTCTTTCTTTCATTCTTTTTTCTTTTCTTATTTGTTTTCATTTTAATTCATGTTTTCTTTGTCCCTACAGTGCCGAACACGTGCTCATGGATAGCAGCACAAGTGTTGCACCCCCATGCCAATCTAGACGCCTCACGAACCCCACCACCCAGCCTGCACCCACGGCCTCTGTCCAACCCACACCCACCGACTCTGGCAGGCATCGCTGAGTGGGTGAACCACCAAAGGACAACAACGAAGGCCAAGATGAAGACAATGACAAGGGCGACGAGGATGGTGAATGTGAGAGCAAAGAGGATGGCAAAGGGGGACAGGACGACAAAGGTGAAGGCGAAGAGGACAACAAAAGCGATGCCGAAGAAGACGACAAAGGTGAAGAAGATGACAAAGGTGAAGAGGATGACAAAGGCATAGAGGACGACAAAGGCGAAGACAACGTGCAGATCAGAGACCCCACTGCCAACGACCATCCACACGCCTACGACCAGCCAACCACCAATGACAACCCAACCACCAACGACAACTCAACCGCCGCCAATGGCAACCCAACCACCGTGAATGACAACCCAACTGCTGCCAACAACAACCCAACAGCCAAAGACCAGCCCATCACCAACGACAAAGAAACTGCCAACAACAAGCATGCCACCAACCTGCAATCCATCAATGACATGCAAACTGCCAAGCACCAGGCCACTGCCAACAATGAACACCCAGAGACCAGCAGCATGAATGCCAACGCCCACGCTCAAGCAGAAGGGGGCGTGAACGTGAACCACACCATCAAACCGAAGCCGAAAGCTAAGTCCAAGCCCAAGCCCAGTGTTGGCAAGGAAGTTATGACAAACAAAACAGGTATGTCAGCATCCTTCCATGCCTTATTCTTTACTGCTCTCTCCTCTTGCTGTCAGGATGGTGGATAACCCACCACTGTCCTGACTTGCAGATGTCATGTTGACATTGTGTGTGCCACTCTATACTCACTTGTATTAAAATTATCATGTATTATTTATAATTATTCTATACCTTGATGCTAAAGATGTGTTTCAGATGTTGGCCCTATGTCTCAAGGACATCCAACTGAGCATGCCACTAATAGAAATCAGCCAGAACCTGGGCAAGGTGCTGAAGGTATTATTTTTCCCTTCCATCTGATATTCTCTACTAAATATTATTATAGATGTGGTCATGGCTAGTCCACCAAAGACAAAAATCCCAGCATATGGCTCATCATGCTCAACTGGTGGAGTCATTAGAGGTAAAGCTCATGGCAACACCTTCAACATGGGTGATGCGGATGCAGTCTGGGATGATATGAATGTGTTTTCATACAATCCTTCTGAGAAACCAGTTCCAGGCAAAATTCACACCTATGTCTCTGATCTGAATCTGCCTGAGGTCGACATCAGCCAATCTTCCTTTGTCACCAAGGTCCATGACATCAGCAAATGTCAGACTGTCCAAGATATTGCTCGGCATAGCTCTGAAGACTATTCTCCTATTTGCCGTAAGTTATTTTTTTGTATTTCCTGGTGATCATCCATTACAGCTAACTGCATAATCATAGACCATATCTAAATTTTACTTTGTGCGCTTTTATTTGTACAAACAACCATATTAGGTAGAACACCCTTCCAAGTTGGCAAGTTCCAACCACTCCACCCTTATGACGTGCGGGGTGGGATTGGAGCGTTTGGAGCAACTACCGAAACGGTGCTAGAATGTGGAGCAATAGGCAGCCCGCGCGCATATGGGCATCATGGTTTACATAGCCACGGCCTAAAACGGATGTTTATGCACAACCAAAGGCGCAAAGTGGAATTTCAGATGTGGTCTACGATTATGCAGTTAGCTGTAATCAGCTTGCATAAGTCCTGCCTATTGTCTTTTCATCCATGATGAAGAAGATGGCTGGAATATTCAAGGGCATTATGAGACTATTGTAGGGTGTCAACCAAAAGCAGAAGACTATGTTGAATGGCCTGATCAGAAGGTTATTCAATTTTTGGCAGTAAGCTATAACATATTGACTAACATATCTCAGAATAATTTTGAGAGTTTTATTTCTAGACTACATATGATCCGAGTCATTCTGTATCTGTACCAGGCTTTGCTGGCCATTTTGGTACTTCTCAAGGGACTCAGTCTCATTCTGCAGGAACTTGGTCTCTTTCTGCACATTCTGGCTCTCATACTGGCTCTCGTACAGGCGGGTCTCATGCTGATTCCCATCCTATCTCAGAACAAGGCTCTTCTAAGGATCATTGGCTCATGGGCAAAACAATAACTCCTGCCTTAAGAAAGTGTCTTATTCAAGAGCTTGGTATTAATGCTACATTCAACAACTGTTCTGCACCAGGTCTTCAATTCACTTGGGGTCGATACCAGGAATGTACAGCTGCTATTGCCAAGGCTCGAGAAATGCTCAATGCTGGGAACTGGCCTGCAGACCTTCCTCCTTTCACAGAGTTTATTGTTATAGAGGTCTTCATTGGGAAATCTGCTTGGCATGCTAACTATGTCAATGCATTTTTGAAGATCACTGATGAGGAGACTCAATTCCCAGAAATGAGAGACTGGTTGGACAGTGACCCTGAACAAGTTCATCATTCTGATACTGAACGAATTTGGGGTGTTCAGGACCAGACAAAGTTTACAATGGAGGATGGCGAACACCTAGTCCAGAAGAAGAACACTCAGGGAAAGGAAAGAAGAAGGCTCAGAAGTCTCACAAGAAGGCATTGAAGTAGTAGCTTTTTTTCTCTCTTTTTTTTTGTTGAAGTCACTAATCATTTTTTGATCTATTGTACTTGTAGCTTAGTTTCAGTTGTTCCAAACATTTTTGACAAATCTCTGGTTACTCTTGGTTATCTTGGTTGCAGCATTATATGCACTGTATTCTCTCTTGCTATGGGTCTTTGCCATGCCTTTGTTACTTTGCCACTATTTATGAAGCTAGTTATCATTGTGGCCATTATGCCATTTGTCTCTGCATCTCCAACAACTCAGCCATTTCCTGACATATCATTCAGAGATTTCAGTGCACTTGTGGAACAGACATTTGGCTCCCAAATATCCACTGTACTTCTTCTTTTGTTTACAATGACTGAAAATCCAGAGTTGCTCAATTTACATGCTCGTCAATAACACCCAATTGAAGGTGAAAACAAGACTGTGGCTTCTGGTTGGATTCAAGCTTTGTCCTGTGCTGTTATGCATCACTTGAAAGATAATATTAAAACTGTATTTCGTCATGGAGAATATCATTCCAAACAAATACATCAAGTTACCAAGTTGTCAACTAAACTTGATGAATTTGCAAAATTCTTGAATCTAACACCATATGATAATTGGGGAAAGTTCAAAGGAAGATTACAGCCAGTTTCATATAAGGAAATCCAGGCTGTTCATACTATCTGTCCAAACAGCATTCTTTGTGTTGATGAAAAATGTGCTTCTCAGTGCCTCTTGCAATTAACCAGATCAAGAGATGTTCCACTGGTCACTTTAATCAAAGACAATGTTTCTTATGAAGATGTTCCTGTTCTAGCAGGAAAATGTATGCAATGTAATGCTACATATTATGCAGATCATGAGTGCTTCACAGACAACTATGGCTCATGGTACCAATGTTATTTAAATTTGATGTTATAATTCCACGTCATAATTATTTTGGAGCAGCCAGGTTTTATTGTGTTGAAACAATTACAACACCATGTGGTGTTGTAATCACATGGGTTAAATTTGACAAATCAGAGTCTCCTACCAATATCCTCAATTGGTTAGAGAAGATATATCCTACTGAAGAATCTCGACCACACTACATTTGCATTGATAAAGCTTGTCAAGTACTTCAAACTGCTATTGCAAATGGAAGTTGGAATAGATGGAAGAAAACAACCTGTTTCATTGTCAACTCTTATCATTACATCAATCATCACACCTTGGACTATCTGTGCTGCAAGTGGTGTAACCCTGGTCCATTAAATGGTTCTGCGCCAAATTTGGTCAAAGTTGCTTATGATAAAAATAACCAGCCATACTTTCAGCATGCATTCAATACACAGGTATGTCTGCCTCTCATTTTCTGACAATTTGGTATTAAGCTGGCTCAATGTTAGGCATGTGAGCAATTGAATTCTTGGCTAGGAGGTTTTGAGTCGATTCTCAAACAAATGAAAACTGGACATTTTGATTGGTTCTTGCATACTATGCTTTTTTATCATACTCAGCATGTTATCTGAAAACAAGCACAGCAGGAAGAGCCTCATCAAATTATTGGAATTGAGGATGATGAAGGAGAAGAGGTGGAGGAAGATGTAGAACTGAGACATTGGGCTGTTGAGGAAGATGACTGAAGTACTTAAGTGTCTTATATAGTGTATCAAATGTGTGTGTTGATGCAAGTAGGCAACAAAGCAATACCATCAGAAAGACTGATAGTTTTTGGTAATTACACAAGTAACATTCTTATCATGGTAACACTTGAAAACATCCTTAAACTTGAAAACAATAACCTTCCACCTTGACAGTAAAATCCATCTGGAGGCCACATGGATTCCAGGTGGAGTCCACATGGACTCCATGTGGCCTCCAGATGGATTTGAGATAAAATTGTAGGTTGAGATCTGTTCCATGTGGAGTCCACCTGGAGTCCAGGTGGATCCATGGAGTCGATCTGGAGTCCACATGGAATCCGTGGGGGAGGGTAAAGTACACCAAGAAGGCTAGTACCTTGACCCTTGTTGAAATGATCAAGCATCAACAATATCTTTTTCATTATCATCCAGATCCTCTATGAAATGTTCACTATTCCATGTCATAAATGATAGCCTTTTTCCTAATACTCTGGGTGCATCTGACAAATTTTTACATCTGCACCATTCTCGACAAGTAGCTTTGCAATTAGGTTATAGCCTGCATATAATGCTGCCTGGAGTGCATTTCCATAGTGCCCTCCCTGTGCATTTACATCTGCTCCCTTGTCTATGAGCAGCTTTGCAATTGCCTCATGGCCTCCATATGATGCTGCCTGGAGTGCATTTTGATACACTCCTCCCTGTGCATTTACATCTGCTCCCTTATCTATGAGCAGCTTTGCAATTGCCTCATGGCCTCCATATGATGCTGCCTGGAGTGCATTTACATACACTCCTCCCTGGGCATTTACATCTGCTCCCTTGTCTATGAGAAGCTTTGCAATTGCCTCATGGCCTCCATATGATGCTGCCTGGAGTGCATTTTGATACACTCCTCCCTGTGCATTTACATCTGCTCCCTTGTCTATGAGCAGCTTTGCAATTGCCTCATGGCCTCCATATGATGCTGCCTGGAGTGCATTTCCATACTCTCCTCCCTGTGCATTTACATCTGCTCCCTTGTCTATGAGCAGCTTTGCAATTGCCTCATGGCCTCCATATGATGCTGCCTGGAGTGCATTTTGATACACTCCTCCCTGTGCATTTACATCTGCTCCCTTATCTATGAGCAGCTTTGCAATTGCCTCATGGCCTCCATATGATGCTGCCTGGAGTGCATTTACATACACTCCTCCCTGGGCATTTACATCTGCTCCCTTGTCTATGAGAAGCTTTGCAATTGCCTCATGGCCTTCATATGATGCTGCCTGGAGTGCATTTTGATACACTCCTCCCTGTGCATTTACATCTGCTCCCTTGTCTATGAGCAGCTTTGCAATTGCCTCATGGCCTCCATATGATGCTGCCTGGAGTGCATTTCCAAAGTCTCCTCCCTGTGCATTTACATTTGCTCCCTCCTGTATGAGCAGCTTTGCAATTGCCTCATGACCTCCAGATAATGCTGCCTGGAGTGCATTTCCATACTCTCCTCCCTGGGCATTTACATCTGCTCCCTTGTCTATGAGCAGCTTTGCAATTGCCTCATGGCCTCCATATGATGCTGCCTGGAGTGCATTTCTATACTCTCCTTCCTGGGCATTTACATCTGCTCCCTTCTCTATGAGCAGCTTTGCAATTGCTTCATGGCCTTCATATGATGCTGCCTGAAGTGCATTGCAAAACACTCCTTTCTGGGCATTTACATCTGCTCCCTTGTCTATGAGCAGCTTTGCAATTGCCTCATGGCCTCCATATGATGCTGCCTGGAGTCCATTTCCATACTCTCCTCCCTGGGCATTTACATCTGCTCCCTTGTCTATGAGCAGCTTTGCAATTGCCTCATAGCCTCCATATGATGCTGCCTGGAGTGCATTTCCAAAATATCCTTCCTGTGCATTTACATCTGCTCCCCTGGCTATGAGCAGCTTTGCAATTGCCTCATGGCCTCCATATGATGCTGCCTGGAGTCCATTTCCATACTCTCCTCCCTGGGCATTTACATCTGCTCCCTTGTCTATGAGCAGCTTTGCAATTGCCTCATAGCCTCCATATGATGCTGCCTGGAGTGCATTTCCAAAATATCCTTCCTGTGCATTTACATCTGCTCCCCTGGCTATGAGCAGCTTTGCAATTGCCTCATGGCCTCCATATGATGCTGCCTGGAGTGCATTTCCACACCATCCTCCCTGTGCATGTACATCTGCTCCCTTGTCTATAAGCAGCTTTGCAATTGCCTCATGGCCTTGGTATGATGCTGCTTGGAGTGCATTTCCATACTCTCCTCCCTGGGCATTTACATCTGCTCCCTTTTCTATGAGCAGCTTTGCAATTGCCTCATGGCCTCCATATGATGCTGCCTGCAGTGCATTTCCATAGTATCCTCCCTGTGCATTTATCTCTGTTGTCATTTCTGATAAAACATACGATGCTTCAGTTAGGCCAGCCCGTAATGCATAATATAATGGTTTAGCAATCTCATCCCCCTTCCTCCAAAAGAAGTGCCTATCAATGTCATAAATTTTAACCCAGTTCACAAAAGCATTATTTTCATCTGTCAGAAGCTTCATCATCAATAAAAATATTGAAGATGACTGACATTGACTCTTGCAACTGGAATGTGCATGTATGATCCAGTGTTCTGCAGCATATTTTGCAAGAGGGAAAGATACATCCAGATTTTTATCAAGTGGCTCAGATGTGTTGAATTGCAGAAGATAGGCCAGACAGATTTGAGCTATGACAGAGTGTGATAGCTCCTCACTGAAACTGAAGTATCTGACTTGCTTCACATGATGACTTTGAATATACTGGGATATTAGATATTCCTTGACAGAAAAATGGGAAAGCTTGATGATGCCTATCTAATAGTCAGTGCCCATTTTACTCTGTTATTATTCTAAACCACACCTTCTGATTTCATAATAAAACTAGAACATATTTTCAAGACATCCTCCACATCTTGAAGTTCATTATCAGATTTGTACTCTGGTCCATTCTCAGCAAAAAGATCAATAGAAGCAGTTGCAGCCAACTCTTTTAGTGTCAGTGGACGAACAGCAAATGACAGCCACTGTAGAAAAGTTTTAGCATAGGAATGAGCTTTTTCATTGATTCCCAGCAAGATTCTGTCATAGGTTTTATCTAAACCCTGGGGTAGATCACCTAGCTGCTTCTTGAGATCAGCCTTGGTCCAGCACTTTTTCAGCTCATTTAACTGTAATGCAACCCAACGAAACCTAAAATTGTATTTAATACTCATTCTGTCATTCAAATGTTGATAATAAACATACATTCCATCTGCTTGTTCCATTAACTTCAACTTGATTTCCTCTTGAGTGTCAGAGTCCCATTTTTGCAAGTCAGAGTCATTCTGAAGCTGATAGTCAAGGTAGGCTACAAGATCATGATTCTCAGATTCCTCAACCAAGTCAATATAATGAGAAGACTTGAACTTGTCCTCAATCTCCTGTTCTGGACGGCTAGTAACTAACAAGTGGAGCCCAAGATTTTTATCTTTCTCAAGAATCAAAGTTTGAATCCAGTTAAGAAGCTTTTCTCTTTCGGTACATTCATCAAGAGCATCCAGAATGATGAAAGTTGAACTAAAACCATCAAGAATTGCTTGAAGAGTATTCTGCAGATCACCCAGAGTTGGCTCTTTATGGCCATTGCCACAGTGAGCATACAGATTCACTAAGACTTTAGGCACTCCACCCTCACATTTCAGAGAAAACTGCCAGATGAGTGACCGCAGTAATTTGTCATGCAGCTGGAAATCCTTCTGTGAGTCTCTTCCATCAAAAAAGAAATATGCAGTAGCAGAATTGAATCTTTGGAAAATATTGCAAATTATTGCTGAGCTGTGACAAGAAAAATCAATTTAATTTCATAAAAAATGTTAAAATAATCAACCTTAAAATGGTTTTCCCAGAGCCAGCTGGATAAACTCTCAATAATGTATAAATTTACAAATGTTGACAGAAAACTTACATTTTCCTTTGATCCAGAGAAAGCCAGGCTGTTTGAGCCACCCATAAAATGTATTTCCTTTGAAAAACCATTGACAAGTGTCTGGTTGACTCTCCAGAATTTCATGTGCAGCATTGTAGTTAACAGACTCCTTAGGTGGAGAAAGCCACTGATAAATCTCATTCACTGTAACAAACACATGAGTTGAATTACACATTTGAAGTAAGAACCTGCAATAATACCCAGTTGCTTATCCCCAAACATCTCAAGTTTGATTTGAATATTTGGGTCCACACCTACCAATAACAAACAACATTAAGATGAATATGATGTTTGTCTTACTACTTACCTTGATTGATGATACCTATTAAAATATAAGTCAGGGCAATAAAATCTGATGATCCAAATGCAACAAACCATAGTTAGGGCCTGTGTTTACATTATGAGCTGGAGCTGAAATGTTGTTTATAATGTTAGCTTGTAAGTTTGTTGAGGACTCTGCATGGTCTGTCTAATTTGAGCAAGCCTGAACTATATCTATAAGAGTACTGACTGGTAGACATCAGTTCTGCATTTTTAACAGAAGGAATGGATAGAGAGATAGGCAGGTCAGAACTTGGAAAATCTAAATATTGTTATCAGAAATAGAATATAGAGATTTGAAGCAAGCATGAACCTGTCAAGATAGGAGAAGGGTGTTGCAAGGAATCAGCAGCTCCTTGCATGGGACCTTCAATCTGATCAACTGTGAGATAAGAATTGATGAAGGTTAGTATGAACTTTACAGTGAAGAGATTGAGGGGTATCTCACAGGCAACAGTCATTTCAAGAACAGGGGTGATTGACAGAGTGGTAGGCAGGTAAGAACTCAGGATATCTATATCAGTGTTACCAATGACGAATGACAGAGGTTTGAGGTTAATGCAAACCAGTGGAGATAGGTAAAACTTGTTGCGAGCACTCGAGCCCTCCACCTGCGGAGACATCAACCTGATCACCTGGAAATTTGAATTGATGAGCAATCAATGCTCACTTTGATGCAGGAAGATTAGAATGTATCTTACTGCTGCCTGCCATGGCTATGTCTGCTGCACTGATGGTTGAAGATGGAGTTATCAAGCTAGGCGGGGCGGTGCTGGGGCTGACGGATTCATGTTAATATTTATCTAGTAGCCCGAGATCATGAACTCTAACCTCAAACCATCATAGTGTTTATTACGTGGGTGGTCAGCGATCGTGCCCTCATCGGGCAATTCCTCGAGCTTGCGTTTCAAACGATTTTCGCGGGGGTCAATGGGATCAGACATGGTGGTTCAGAAGAGAGAATCGATGCTGTGCGGCGTCAATCTTCAAAATGGGTAACGAACCGTTTCACAGAGTCAGCTGACGTTCCTGATTGAGGTCCCTTCCACTTGCCTCCCACAGTGGTTCGGCGTCAAGTCAGGCCACAAGGATGGCGGTCAACTGAGAAGTGTGTCAGAGAAGCAAAACGACGAACACCTCTCAAGAATGAGGGAAATTGAAACTCCAAGGGACGAACGAAAGGAAGATGCGTGGTCACGGTCGTGCTTGTTTTGCGTGTGGCTGTGCGAAAGACGACTAAACACACCTCATTACCTTGCGACCCACCTATGGGCCCTCCTACTTGCAAAATCGTTGTTGTCAAGTCGATGTTGTGTTTGTTCGGCCAGCTTCCCGTCGCGAAGTACCCATGAATTCGACTCTCGCCGCGAACCCCCCTCGTCGAATGGACTTTCATGACGAGCCGTCCAATGTTTCCGCTCTGGGTCGTTCAGCTACTGCCGACATCGCCTTGAGACCCGACCTCCCGCCGTGAGCAGAACGAAATTCGATGATCGCTTCCGTCAACTTGTACCGATATAGAGAGAGCGGGGAGATGTTGAGATTGAAAGGATGCGCGAAGAGTTAGCACATGGACTTCATTGCAAAGATGTTTGAGTGCATCGGCTCTGAGTGAGTTCCTCCTTCCGTTGGCCTTGCTCCCCTTCCTACCTTAGCTCGGTTTTCCCTTCTGTTCCGCCATCATACTTTCCTCCCCTCTTCTTCTGCGTTGTATTGATAATCCTGTGACAGTTCCGGTCCTCTCAACTTCGTTTACGAGCGCCATGCTTGTAAAGCGTACAAGACCGCAAACCACAGATTGCTACTGGTACGACAATTACTATCTTGAAATTGGAAGTTTACTAGATGCTTACGGGGTATAAACAAGATTTGAATCGACTTTTTTTTTACTTCAATTCCATCTTTGGACTACCACTCGGTAACTCCTTTCGAAGCCACTTTGCTTAACACGGAGGAGACTCCGTTAGTTCAAGTTGATCGTCAATATCTCGTTCCTACAAGTCGACAAGCCTGTCCTAACGGCCTTTCCGTTGCAGACGTGGGTGGCGTTTTGAATAATGCCCAGCTCGCTACCCTCTCGAAAAGCTCCACATGCCATGCTAGGTCCCTGCCGCCCACCTGCTCATAAGCGCAAGCTTCAGTCGGAGAGCCTGAGAGTAGGGATAATGGCCATCTGTCCTTTGGTAAGTTATCGCCCTTGCCTTACTCATTCATTCGTATCCCCTCTCCCTTTCTCGTCCTCTGTATTCCTTATCCGCACATGTTCGACCTTTAGCTTCGCTAACTGTCCCCTTTCGTCACTCAGGTCCTGGTTTCATACACCAACGCAAGCCCCACTTCGATGCTTGTGCCGTCTTTCCTAGGTCCACCATGACCCGCACGACCCGGCCACTTGCATCCCTTCGTGCGTCGGTTCACGAAGGAAATTTCCCCATAGTTTAATCCTTTTAGCGGACTCGCCTCCATACCGAGCTCATCAATCGAGCAGAACATCGACTCTTTGCCATTGACCGCGGGCAGACCTCTCACATGCATCGGTTGCGCCCGCCTATTCCGCTGTTCGGTCATTTTCCTCTGCCAAAGCTCGCTCAGCGCTCAGATCCTCTCCCGATGCTCTATTCGTCGTTACGTACATGGTATATGTACCCAGTGATGCCAATCTCTGCCCGTACCACAAGAATTCGTTGTCTCTGGGCTCAGCGTTCACACAGCGTAGATTCTCCGTCGTGAGTATCCATCCGCAGCTCGTCCCCGCCACGGGCTGCCACAACGTCACACATGCGGATCGGTGATTGGGCCCTTGTAAGTTTAGATTCGACGCAGCCGGGACGATGGTTACTGATACCTGCCTTCTTTTCCAATAGTTCTATGGCCAATAATGAATTACTGGGGACAAAGACCCAGGGTGAAAAACACCAAACTCATTGGAGGGTCTTCCTCTCTTCTCGGGTGGACACCGACTTGTATGGACGATGGGGGGCGTGGCTATTGCACATAGGTGAGTGATACTTGAGTGCTTCGCATGTGTCGGGTTAGTACTCACAACGATCGTGGATAGGTTTGCTTGGGGTGCGTATGTATGCTCTGCTTTTGCTCCAGAGGATGGATGGTGAGCGTAGCATCTGTAAGTTTAGAAGCTAGTGCAGTATTTGATCGTGTGGTAGCGCTAGCCTCCGTTCTGCCGATCAGGTTTGAGTATAAGAACGCCCTCAAGTGTCAACGTTGGCAAAGCCAGGACGTTCGGCTATGTTACCTGCAATCGAAATTTCCTCATTCTTCGTCCGAGCACGTGAGTACGAAGTGAAGCATCTTTCGTTCGTAAAGTTTACTCACGTGAGCAGGTGCTGTTGAACTTTGAAGCAAATATGTGACGGCGGAAAACATTGTAACGTTGCACCCGCTGAGGCAAACGAGCGGAACCTTTCAGACGACAGCTGGTCTTGTTTTATCGTCTTGACCTCGCCCATCACGCCACCTTTCTAGCACCAGGATGAAAGACGTTGAAACCCTCTCTCAGGACTTCCGCGACGGTCTTTCAATGCCTTATCGAGCAACGAGCATGGCAGATTGAATGCTGATCACAATGAGTTTCTTCTGCGCACACAAACGATACTACTACTAGTAGGGCTACGTACCACGGCGGGTACCGTTATGGTCAACTGCTGTATACATGGGGCTAGATAGTTCGGTGCGTTTCCTCTCTATCCCTTGTAACTCTTCTACTACTACTTAACCGATTGCAGCTGTGAACTAGGACAGGTTTTCCCCTACATAAGAGGCTTCCTTCAATTGTGGAAGTCTGAATGGACAGAAGATGCCTGCATGCCCTGCTTTGATTCTTAGTAGTGGCCCTTCCTCGTTCTTGTGGTCCGCATTTACGCATCTCCTTTCTAGTTTTGGGTTCTCTTCGAGTTTTTCAATCGCCAGCTGATTCCGCACAATCGTTACTGTGCTGGATGTAAGTTGTGTATGCTGGGCTGCTGACAAGTGGCGTCAGGTACGTTAAACATCTATGACCTTCGAAGAGATGATCGACTAACTACATAGGTCTCTGTGGTAGCTTGACTCTCGACGTCTCAAATCGCCACCTGCATGCGTGAAGTGCGCCGCGTTGCCTGTGTAACCCTCCACCAAGGCTATCGAGCCCTTCAACTGAAACACCAAGTTTTCATTGTCTTCATGATCGATCGCGAAGAGCAGGCCCGGCGGCCTCGTCCTCCCGGTTATCTTGAGCGACTTGCAGCCATCTCGCTTCTCACTCGTCCCCGATGCTCTCGTTCTTTTCGGCTGCGTAGGGGAGGGTTGGTGGAAGCGAACTGCCTGTTGCGTCGTGACGTGTGGGTCTTTTTCGTTCGCCCCCCATTCCTACTGAAATCAAACGTATCCAGCGGTACCTCCAGGAGCGGCGATTCCGGGCCACTACTATGCCCTTCCACCTGCAGGCTACGGGAAGACTACGTACATCTTGCCTCCATTCACTGCAGGTCGGTATCCCTGACTAACATCTCCACGACTTGAAGGACTGATCACAACTCATACAGGGAAAGGAAACCCAGCTACATGTCTTATTATTCGACTAAGATGGCTGGAATACTGTTGACCTTTAACGTGCCAACATTATGTCCAAACTATTCTTCCGAGGAACCGTGCTCATAGACCGTTCTTCCTCCGCACCAAGAAGTGGGATTCCTTATCGAGGGTGTCACCCATCCATGAAGGTGGTTGTTCTGCTGTGCTGGAGGCGGACTTAAACCAGTCCTAGATCCTTTCTCCGCACCTCGTAACTTCTTTGTAGCAAAGAGCTTCCGCGTAAGGTGTCCTGCGCTGACTCCGACTAGGCAAGATACCAGTCGATTGTTTTCTCATTCATTTATAACCTCTGTCGCGCATATCTGATAGTTACTGAAGCGATATTTCATGTTTTGTATGTAGCGCGGGAGTTGTACACGATACGACATGCTACAGATGGCCCATGGGTCCTTGCTGCGTAGATTCCGCACAGTAACTTGTTTTACGACCTCCCGAATAGACGCTAACCGAAGTTGGACCAACTTCCATACCCTACAAACGGAGACTGACCGGCTGAGAGCAAAGACCGTGACAAGGTTCTGAGATGCATGCATGAGTAAGGACAGAAAGGGAGAACCAAAAGGACGAACCACAGGAGGGTGAAGAGTCCCATTGCGAGAGTGAATGGCCTAGCAAAATGAGTTTAACAGGCACCTGTATCACGGGGATAGTGGTAGTGAAAAGATCTTCGTGATCGTTGGTAAGGGTAGTCGTTCTGTCAAAGGGATGGATGGTGTTTGTTCGTGTCATCGAGGAACAATTTGAGAGACTTACCATGCAGATAGGAACTCCACAGCACGGCCGTCCTCAATTCCAAGTGCAAACTGAAAGGGCAGGAGCGGCTAGTCGAAATCCTAACGGGGGTGAGGGCAGCGGCTACAGGTAATGGAAGTTAAATGCTTAAAAATCAAAGAACGAGGGAAGCGAGGGGTCATGCTTACCCCAGTCGAAAGTCGCTCTCCAAAAACTTTGTCACCATCAGGGATAACCATCCCTCTTGATCGCCACCCCCAAACCGTTTCCTCTCTGCTATCCTCCATCCAAGCAAGAACGGGGTAGCGGGATTCTGTGCTGTCCTATACTTGGCTCGGCCATGCGCTCGGAGTTGATCACCCAGTGCCTTTCCTTCAAGGTATTGAGTGGATTTTAGGAATGTCGTGCAAGCAGCAGCCCAGAGTTGGCTACAGGTAGGAGAAGGGGAGGAGGGCATGAACGAATGAGAATGGGGTGGACTTTGCAAGTCTGTATGCCGGTGTCAGCAACGTGTTTTTCAAAAAAAAAAAGAGAGAGGAGAGAAGAAGTACGTACTTGGACTTCATCAGCTATGTAGAACGATCCGCGCACATCCCAGTCGAAGAACCCATTCCATCGGGACGTTCCCTTCGAATACAGCGTGTCTTCTCGGTTTCACGGATGGACCATAACGATGAAGAGGGCGCGATGACGATAGACGGGTGAAGTTCAGGGAAACCTTTGTTGTTTACTTGGTACGCGAAGGCGACGCGGCGGCTGGAGATGGACGTTGAAACTTTTGCTTATGCATGGTCAACGATCTAGAGCGGCATGCCATTGACGAGTCGAGAAGATGCGATAACACTTTCGTGGGTCGTGAAATTGAAGGCTGAGCGGAGCGTTACAAGGCGAGTTCTCTGCGAAAAGCACGGTAAGGGAAGGAAGAAGAGGAGAAGGCACGAACTCACCCTGATGTGTTCTCCAGTCTCATATCACTCGGAACGACGTACTCACACTGGTGCGCGTCCTCATCGATCAGTCCTCTAGAGTTACGACTATGAGATCCGACGTCATCAGACGAATGTGACGCACTGTGACCCTCGTTGGACTGAACACTCCTGACATTTCTTCGTCTTTCGTCCGAGAGCATGTGAGTACGAAGTGGAGCATTTTTTGTGCGTAAAGCTTACTGACGTGAGCAGGTGTGGTTGAACTTTGAAGCAAATGTATGACCAGGCAAACGTCAAAACATAGCTATATACATCAGAAGTAACGACGTTTGAACGACGTCGACTCACAGATGCCAACATTTCACCACTGGTCCAACATATGGAGTCCTGTCGGGCCATTCCAGTGAGTGCTGAATCCGCTGTAACCTCCAAGCACCAGCACCGTCGATCTTGAATGGACGATTGTAACGTTGCCTGCTGGTTTCTCTTATTATTGTAAGTTTCTCGTCTAAAAGAGCTTGTAATCCCACTGATTCTCCTCTTAGCCTCCTAGGGGAAGATCACCATCACCCCGTCCACCCTCTGCACTCCGAAACGCGTTCTTTCCAGACGCCTCAACAGGGATCGATCCAGACTCTTTCTCCGACAACGGCTCAGACGACAACGACGACCGAGGGAAATGGCAGCAACCTTCCCCATCGCCCGCCTCATACGTCTCCCGCCCTCGCGGCCAGCTTCGTTCAAAGGATGGGCTGTTTTGTTGGAGGCATTGCACCGCGATCGCCTATGCCAAACGACGCAGAGCTACATAGGAGCTGAAGCGGAGAGGAAACGCGGCCATCATCGTAGTGAGGCCGAAGCTATACTCACGCGGGAGGCTCAGCAGAGGAAAGTCATCGAAGAATGTGTGCTGGCAATGATGGAGAGACGCTCCCACCACCTCCATCTAGAACTCAAACAATGTCTAGAAAGACCCTCCGACGCCAGCTCAGCAAATTATATTGAACGCAAAGGCGAGGAATAAGGATAAGAAGACCGCGAAAGGAAAGGAGAAGGAGTGGCCTGCAAACGCCCAAGGCAAACTCACCGATCCAGCCTTCGTGGACCTACACATTCCAACACACCCATCGAACGCGTCTGGGTACCCTCCTCCCCGTCCGAGTCTCTCGAAAATGACACCCAACTTAACGCCGTCTCCCATGTGTACAACCGACACCCTGTCTTCTTCCCCTTCTCGCGAGGCTCCACCTCTGTATGCACAGTTCACATCCCAAGGAACGCTAGACGTACCAGGAACACTGCTCATGGTAGCCAAACGCTTCGAGAAGCTCAAAAAATGGACCGTGGGCCACGTGGGTGAACGATGTAAAGAAGTGGTTAGTCGACAAGGAATCGGAGAAAGAAAAGGACAAGGCATCGGAAGCCGAGTCGCCAAGACACGCGGGTACGACGGATAACGTGAAAGATGAAATCCATCCATGACTTCCGAGACGAAGTCGTTGAGCTCCAAGGCCGTTTAGGCGAACTAGGTCGGGAGATGGCGAAAATTGCAACGGCCCCCAACGATCATTCTACGGGATTCAAAACGTAGTCCGCCTCTGTATCGGGGTCGGTAGCCTCCATCGTCACGCCTCCGACGTCTTCCATCGTAACCCACTTGACAGGATCACTGTCAGGACCCAGCATGCCCATCCACCATCGCAGGTTATCAAGTACCACTGCGACGAGCCCTCCGATGACTTCGAAGAAGAGAGAGTCGGGCACGAGGTTACCGTACCATGCGGGAGATTATTCTTCTCCGCCAGACACGCTCTCTCCTGGTAATTCTCCACCTTCGTCAATTAGTTCCGCCATGAGGCCGTTGTCTACGGCCATTTCGGGGCTACCCCTCCATACATCCTCAGGACTGGGTACACTACCAGGTTCTTCGTATTCCACCACCTCACTTTCCTCCCTGGCTTCGGGTACGGGCAGGCCGCCGTCCCCACCTGCTCAACCCAAGTTCGCTCCTGCCTCTGCTTCTGCCAATCGAACGGCCAGCCCAACACCCCCACCAGCAAAAGGACGAGGAACATAACAACGATTGCCTCCCCCCGAAATCGGCTGCTGGTAAACGACAAACGAGTGTAAGCCCCACGCCGAGGAAACGGTACACCGTTGCGCTTGGGGGGTCGATAACCGCGCCGCCTGATGAGGATGAGTTTTCCTCGAACGCTGCTTCCTTGTTCTGTACCACCGCCGCCAACACCGCCGCCAATACCAATGCCAATATTCATACCCATACGGATCCACCTGCTACTGCTCCTTTGTTGAGAAGGGTAGGCACACCGCGGTGGTACTCCCGTGTGATTGGGGGTCATTTTCCGTTTCTCCCTTAGGGGACGATGACGACGACAAGAAGGAGGAGGAAGGAGCAGGTGAATTCGGAGAGGGTGAAGAAACAATCGGCAAATCTTCCGGCATCAAGCTCAAGAACGCGAATGGGAGTCTGTCTTCCACCACCTCAAACTCGATATCGCCTGGTGGACCTGGGGGTGGCGATTACAAGTCCACAGCCACGACCTCCCCATCGCCATCCACTCGTCGGATCAGGGCACAGAGCGCGTACGGGTACGCTAGCCTCCTCCCTCCCCAGACTCCATTACAGACTCCTACCATGGGGACCACCGCGCCGCTAAAGCCGAAGTTGAGGTCCCGCTCTTCTGAGCGGCTTTCCTCTGGTACCAGCTCCATTGGGACGGGAGACGGAATGATAAGTGGTGGTCTTGGAGGAGGGGGGGACCAAGTTCGTGGACCCGTTGTTGTTGAGGAGGCACCAGCAAAGTCAAGAGGGGTTACAGGTGAAGATGCCAATGCCAAAACCTGTGGGGAAGGTCCTGATTGGGCAGTTGGTTGTGTTTCTTGATGGGGAGGACATAGGTTGGCTGGGTGGGAGAAAGTTTTTTTTTTTTGAAGTGGGATGGATGGATGAACACCAAGTGGGATAAAGGAAGGAAAGAAGGCGGCAAGGAGAGAGACTAATGGGCATGGATCTGGAATGATGGATATGCTATGTACCTCTGACTTGCTTTACTTATACCCTCCCAATGACATAACAGTACTGACACTTGTTTTTTATGCAACCCCAGTTTTTTTTTGCTTGAATACTTTTTTGGTATATGTTGTCTATTGACACTTGAAACAGGGTCATTATTAATCACAAGGGGCAAACAGGGTTTGTCGCCTGGTAAAGAGGTAATAAGCAGATAGTTCTGTTAAATAGTTAACTCCACATTAGTGTCTAAAATGTTTAAATAAAAAAGATTCATTGTTATTTCAACTTTGCAGCCACTGAAAGGTGATATCGTGTAGGTAAAATATTTATTGGTGGTTTGTTATGGCTGGAATGACTAAAAAACAAAAGAAATTTTTGCAAGGAAAGGAAGATAAAGAAAGACACTGCTCTCTCTACAT
>NW_001889951.1:125033-126922 GCF_000143565.1 Laccaria bicolor S238N-H82 | reverse complement strand
AAGATGTCAGCCATATTGACTGGCTAATTCCACTGTTTTATTCTTTAACATATTCTTCAGCTGAATGGTGTTGCCATTGCTACCAAGACTATTTCATGAAGAAATTGTTTAAATATGCAAATTGAATGTGGTTGATGTTCTTATTGTTCTTCATTTTGAAATTTTGAGAATTCATGGTTTTGGGATGCACATTCACTTCATTATTTTATGTGTGGCTACAATTAAGGAGGTACAGTGACTTGGCAAAAGTCTTGCATCATGTGAGGCCAAGTCATAAATGCATCTGTTAAACACGCTAGAGATTGGGGGGTTCTTACTTTACAGGTAATATCTATGGTATGTAGCAAAAATGCAGGTAAAGTGATTTGTAGTGGAGACAAGAAATAGAGGAGAATGACATGTAACATCATGAATTGCTGGTGCAGGACTTTTACAGCTATTTCCAAACACATCAACCACCACCCATCCCTCATCTTTTGAGGACACTACAATGAATCTTTGCACCCTTTTTTGACAGTCACCCTCCTGACTCATGACTGAGACTATGCCTACAAAGAAATCATGCATTGTTCAACTCAAAGACCTTGGGCACACCAATCATGATGCGGCAGAGAAGGAGAATGTCAACCCATCTACTGTCTCCTGCATTTATGGCCATTATGGGAAAATGTGAAAATTTTATGAGAAGAAGCATTGGTCAGGTCGCCCACACAAGTTGGATGACTATGACATGCATATTGCCCTACAAAAGCTCTCCAGTGGATCAGCATGCAATGTGACAGACCTCCAACAGAAGGAATTTCTGAATGTCAGCATCAATACACTGTGATGGGAGCTCAAAAGATGTGGCTTTAATGCATGAGTACGTTGCAAGAAGCCTCTGCTGACACATGTCGTGAGCACCCTTTCTCCTTCAAATTAGGGGTGATGAATGGTTTAGATATAGTCTAAATATGTGTCAAATTATTTGTATCCAGAGCCCATATTAAATGAGCAATCCATGTAGCATTGAAAAAAGGTGGTGCATGACTTTTGCTGGATGTCATGTGAAGACATCCTTTGTGGTCAGAAATGCCAGTTGAGCATTCAATAGATATGGTAAACAGACATACAATTAATAGCAAGTCTCTCCTCCACCTGCCTTGCAAATTGCATCCACCCGATCTGGAATGCTGTCATACAAACATGTAATATAGTCAATGTCAATCCTTGTCCATTTCTCCTGTAATGCCTGCCATAATTCATTGTGGTTGCATGGTAGTGCACAAGTATTAGTGACCTTACCCCAACAACACTGAGCCCCCTGACCATACAAACAGGCCATGGTTGATGGTGCCTGCTGATGAGCCGATGTATATGTTGACCCCATCAAAGCTGGCTCGGCCACCCATATCTTCTTGAGGACTGGTTCTGTGTGCCGGCCGACCAGCCTAATGATGAATTGACCCTGCTGAAATTGCCTTGGATTGTGGGTCAGCTGAACAGCTTTTGATTCCTCACAATATGGATCAGCCCACTTGCCGCACCCTGGCTTGGCAAAGTCAGTTTACATACCCGAGGTCATGAATCTCATTGTGAGCCCCAAGCAGAGATGAGGCCGGCCCCCATCTGTTGCCATCTCCAGCCTGGATATGGCCTGGCCCAGTCGGCACCACACTCCCTACCATTCTTTGGCTTGTCTCCAATTAAACAATTTATGTTGCCATCTGTCCCGTGATGATAGCCAGCCTGGCTAACACATGGCCTAACTAAGTTTACTTGTTCATATGTTGTACCAACCCCCCAGTGTTCTTTGCCATGTCCTGCATTCAAATCACCCTCTGGTTTTATGTTTGCATCAGGCCAGTGAGTACATTAGCTGGTCCTGTATTCTGGTGCAAAGTTACTGA
>NW_001889951.1:118588-124983 GCF_000143565.1 Laccaria bicolor S238N-H82 | reverse complement strand
AACAGGAACAAAGAATTAAAATTATCTCTCAGGGTTAGAGGGTAAAATTTAATTTCCTTTATTGCCTTTTACAGTGCCGAGAAAGACCTTTCAATGACATTAACTAGTTGTTTCATCATTTTCGCCAAGGAAAAACAGGGTCTTTCTTTATCTTCCTTTCCTGGCAACAATTTCTTTTGTTTCTCGGTCATTTCTGCACTAACAAACCACCAATAAATATTTTACATACATGATATCACCTTTCCGTGGCTAATAACAATGAATCTTTTTTATTTAGACATTTTAGGCACTAATGTGGAGTTAACTATTTAACATAATTATCTGCTTTTTATTACCTCTTTACCAGGCAACAAACCCTGTTTGCCCCTTGTGAATCTTTTATAGCCATGCTCGTAAGCAAGGCACACCCATATACCACTACATCCAATCCCAGCTATCTAAGCTATATATGGTATGTAGGCCCCCCCCAGGCTAAGATGTATACCTACAACTGTCATGTGTGTCATGGGTTGGTGATATTATTTACAAGATCCTTTATCCAACTTTGTGACCTGGCTGAACTATTTTTGAATATAACCTCTACCCCCAAATCCTCCAGCAAATTCCTGATAACGCCAGCTATCCCCCTGGGTGGCTCCGTAGAATGGCAAGCTAGTAGAGGCCCATCCAAGGGCATACTGAACCAGGACTGTGGGTAGATTTATCCTGTGTGTGTGTGATTAGTAAGCAAGCTGACTTGAAGGTAGTGGTAATAGGGTTGTAAACAGTGTGAACCATTGTATTATGGATGTGGCAAACCCCTCAATATGGTAGTGGGGCCATCTTTCAGGCACCAATTTTGCATTTCACTTGGGCAGGCCTTTCAGCATAATCCTCCCATACCCTGGGGCCAGTACCCCAGCTCTGGTGTGACATCCCCTACAGAGACTCCCATAAACCAGCTTCACAGCCACACACCCTCAGCAGATGACCAATGCAGATAGTGGTGAGAAACCCCTGGTGGCAACATGTAGTCTGGTGGTGGTGGGGGGCAGGTTTCAAACCCTCAACCACTTGGATGCCTCAACACCCAAATGTTCAGAGCAAATGGACCACTACTCCATCATGCCCCCTACTTGAGACAGTCCAATGTGTGATCCAAGGGGCCAGCGACCAAGCATCTGCTAAAATCAACCTACCTGAGGGGGTCATGGGATTAATCATGTGCAGTCCCAAAAGGGTTGTCATGCTGATGTGGCATGTGCTCTATGTGTGTTGCACTTTCAATCATGCTTGACATAGATAGACCCTTTCTGAACATAAATGAGCTGCCACTGAGCCATCCAATATGTAGAGAAATGAAATCACTTTTTTTCCAACTGCCCACTTTCCTAGTTCCTTTCAAAATGCCAACCAAACCTCACTCTCATATAACCGAGCCAACCTCCATTTGCTTAGTGAGCACTCTCAGGATATATAGACCATGACTCAAATATTACCAGGGCAGACGATGTTTGTTTCATCTTCAGAGGAGGCTTCCATGAAAGTTCCACTGGCTGCCACAAAAGCACACTGAGAGGAATACAAGCTCCAAAATAGCAATGGGATATAGGAAATCAAGGAGGTACTTAAGCAAGATAGAGCTGAGATGGTGACTGTTGTCTGGCCTGGGGGGAAGAAGAGAAAACAGTGAATTGGGCACAAGTAGATATCAATTAGATTAATTGTGACAAGATGTGAGTCATGTGACCATCAGCAGTGGTTGTGATGAATCCCACAACCCCCTCATGTAGGTTGATTTCAGTGGATGTTCAGTCGCTGGCCCTAGGTGTGATCTAGGCAAAGGTACCTCCATAGTTGTTGACACTTGTAGAATAATAAACCTGTTGTGCATCCCACAAACATTGATTAACAAAATCTCAAACTGGTAAACAATAAGAATGTCAGCCATATTGACTGGCTAATTCCACTGTTTTATTCTTTAACATATTCTTCAGCTGAATGGTGTTGCCATTGCTACCAAGACTATTTCATGAAGAAATTGTTTAAATATGCAAATTGAATGTGGTTGATGTTCTTATTGTTCTTCATTTTGAAATTTTGAGAATTCATGGTTTTGGGATGCACATTCACTTCATTATTTTATGTGTGGCTACAATTAAGGAGGTACAGTGACTTGGCAAAAGTCTTGCATCATGTGAGGCCAAGTCATAAATGCATCTGTTAAACACGCTAGAGATTGGGGGGTTCTTACTTTACAGGTAATATCTATGGTATGTAGCAAAAATGCAGGTAAAGTGATTTGTAGTGGAGACAAGAAATAGAGGAGAATGACATGTAACATCATGAATTGCTGGTGCAGGACTTTTACAGCTATTTCCAAACACATCAACCACCACCCATCCCTCATCTTTTGAGGACACTACAATGAATCTTTGCACCCTTTTTTGACAGTCACCCTCCTGACTCATGACTGAGACTATGCCTACAAAGAAATCATGCATTGTTCAACTCAAAGACCTTGGGCACACCAATCATGATGCGGCAGAGAAGGAGAATGTCAACCCATCTACTGTCTCCTGCATTTATGGCCATTATGGGAAAATGTGAAAATTTTATGAGAAGAAGCATTGGTCAGGTCGCCCACACAAGTTGGATGACTATGACATGCATATTGCCCTACAAAAGCTCTCCAGTGGATCAGCATGCAATGTGACAGACCTCCAACAGAAGGAATTTCTGAATGTCAGCATCAATACACTGTGATGGGAGCTCAAAAGATGTGGCTTTAATGCATGAGTACGTTGCAAGAAGCCTCTGCTGACACATGTCGTGAGCACCCTTTCTCCTTCAAATTAGGGGTGATGAATGGTTTAGATATAGTCTAAATATGTGTCAAATTATTTGTATCCAGAGCCCATATTAAATGAGCAATCCATGTAGCATTGAAAAAAGGTGGTGCATGACTTTTGCTGGATGTCATGTGAAGACATCCTTTGTGGTCAGAAATGCCAGTTGAGCATTCAATAGATATGGTAAACAGACATACAATTAATAGCAAGTCTCTCCTCCACCTGCCTTGCAAATTGCATCCACCCGATCTGGAATGCTGTCATACAAACATGTAATATAGTCAATGTCAATCCTTGTCCATTTCTCCTGTAATGCCTGCCATAATTCATTGTGGTTGCATGGTAGTGCACAAGTATTAGTGACCTTACCCCAACAACACTGAGCCCCCTGACCATACAAACAGGCCATGGTTGATGGTGCCTGCTGATGAGCCGATGTATATGTTGACCCCATCAAAGCTGGCTCGGCCACCCATATCTTCTTGAGGACTGGTTCTGTGTGCCGGCCGACCAGCCTAATGATGAATTGACCCTGCTGAAATTGCCTTGGATTGTGGGTCAGCTGAACAGCTTTTGATTCCTCACAATATGGATCAGCCCACTTGCCGCACCCTGGCTTGGCAAAGTCAGTTTACATACCCGAGGTCATGAATCTCATTGTGAGCCCCAAGCAGAGATGAGGCCGGCCCCCATCTGTTGCCATCTCCAGCCTGGATATGGCCTGGCCCAGTCGGCACCACACTCCCTACCATTCTTTGGCTTGTCTCCAATTAAACAATTTATGTTGCCATCTGTCCCGTGATGATAGCCAGCCTGGCTAACACATGGCCTAACTAAGTTTACTTGTTCATATGTTGTACCAACCCCCCAGTGTTCTTTGCCATGTCCTGCATTCAAATCACCCTCTGGTTTTATGTTTGCATCAGGCCAGTGAGTACATTAGCTGGTCCTGTATTCTGGTGCAAAGTTACTGAGCAGACAAGGTCATTGAATCTGTATAAATGCATGGAAACAGCCAATCAAACATGTTCAGATGCAAAATAATGGAGCCGACAAGTGGGAAATAGTACAAATACCCGGGTTTCACCTTGAGTGATTGAGCCGATTCCATATTAAATCATTGTGTCTGGGCCAGTGCATTTTTCAGGGAAAGGATGTGTGAGCTGGCACCATGTCCGGGTGAAATTACACCAAGCAGACATGAATTACATCAGTAAAGGTGCACATCGGGTGATGCAGGCATTTAAATCCCAAACTGTTGAAGTACGTTGGCTGGTGCCATGTCCGGATGCAAAATAATCGAGCAAACAAGTGAATGAAATTGGTAAAAATGCCTGGGCTGCACATCGGGTGATATTAAATTGTTGAAGTACTTTCAAAGGGCTGGGAAAACAACCGAGCAGACAAGTGAATTAAATCAATAACATTGCCCAGGCTGCATCTCGCATAATAGAACATGTTTAATATTAAATTGTTGAAGTACTTTGGCTTGTGCCGAGGCTGGGTGGAAAATAACCGAGCAGACAAGTGAATTAAATCAGTAAAAGTGCCCGGGTTATGTCTCGGATAATAGAGCCGATCCAATATTAAATTGGTGAAGTACTTTGGCTGGTGCCAAGGCCGGGTGAAAAATAACCGAGCAGATAAGTGAATTAAATCGATAACATTGCCCAGGCTGCATCTCGCATAATAGAACATGTTTAATATTAAATTGTTGAAGTACTTTGGCTTGTGCCGAGGCTGGGTGGAAAATAACCGAGCAGACAAGTGAATTAAATCAGTAAAAGTGCCCGGGTTATGTCTCGGATAATAGAGCCGATCCAATATTAAATTGGTGAAGTACTTTGGCTGGTGCCAAGGCCGGGTGAAAAATAACCGAGCAGATAAGTGAATTAAATCGATAACATTGCCCAGGCTGCATCTCGCATAATAGAACATGTTTAATATTAAATTGTTGAAGTACTTTGGCTTGTGCCGAGGCTGGGTGGAAAATAACCGAGCAGACAAGTGAATTACATCGGTAAAAGTGCCCGGGTTATGTCTCGGATAATAGAGCCGATTCAATATTAAATTGGTGAAGTACTTTGGCTGGTGCCGAGGCCAGATGGAAGATCACCGAGCAGACAAATAAACCAAATCGGTAAAAACGCTTGGGCTGCATGTCAGGTGATGCTGGTAATTTCATATTAAATTGTTGAATTACCTTAGTTGGTCCGGGTGCAAAATCATGGAGCAGACAAGTGCATTAAATCGGTAAAAATGCCCGGGCTGCATCTTGGATGACAGAACCGATTTCATATTAAACTGTCCAAGTATTTCAGCTGCTGCCATGTCCAGATGCATAATCACCAAGCAGACAAGTGAACCAGATTAGCAAAAATGCCCAGGCCTCACCCCGGGTAATGCTAGTGATTAAATATTAAAGTCCTTCAGCCACCCCCGTGCCCGGCTGCAAAGCCACAACTGAGTGGATTCAATTGGTAAAAATGCCCGGAAGTACTTCAACCATGCTTTGTTCAAGTGGACCACTACCGAGCCTACAAGTGAAGTATATCACTGAACATGCCTGGGTTGCATCCGTATCATTTCAGTCTGGGTGTAATATTACCGAGCAGACAAGATAACACAACTCATGAGAGTTGTTCCCCGAGCTCGGAGCCATTCATACACCAATGCCAAAGAGACAAGTTAGTTATAACTTTCACACCATCCGCCTGGTGCCCCCTCTCAATGCCATCATTTTTGACCGACAATTACTAAATCAGGCACTAGTTTCTCCAATAGGTGTAATCCCGCCCCCATTCTGCCCACCAGTCATGAGTATAGTATTTCCACTGTTACTGGACTATTTCTCTCCAAACAAGTTCCTAATCATATCTTGGTGGTGTTTATTATATATGGTGTGGGGTTCACTTAAGGCTGGGGTAGCTAGTAGGTTGTTCAAAGAGTATTGATCAGGTAAGGAAGGCAGGATGTTTTGAATATGTGTTTTGGTGGATACAGAGATATGGCTAGAATGTTAGTGACTATCCACGTACCATTGTCCTGCTCCATATATAATCTTCTGAAATCATTATCTTGTCTTGTCAATCTCTGTAATTCCTTTTAAACTTCTTTCTAGCTATCCCATCCCTACCTCCAACCCACTTTTGACTCTCATTGGTGAAACTGTGGTGATGTAACGAATGGATACAATGTATTCCTCCCTCCTCTCCATGCACCATTTACCAGGTAAGTTCTCCAATTAGAACCTTATATCTTCATGTCTTGCAAATAATAATTGAACATATTCCTCTGGAACTCCCATGGGATTTATATGTCTTCTGGGCATTTTGTGCAATACAGATACTCAGAACCCCAAATG
This sequence comes from Laccaria bicolor S238N-H82, assembly GCF_000143565.1. Classification (NCBI taxonomy): domain Eukaryota; kingdom Fungi; phylum Basidiomycota; class Agaricomycetes; order Agaricales; family Hydnangiaceae; genus Laccaria; species Laccaria bicolor. Next base: position 118,788 of record NW_001889951.1, on the reverse strand, counting down.
GCTATTCTGAGCTACCACAAATTAAGCATATATAATATACACTGTATTCTTTCTGCTTTGGGGAGACTACAGTAAAGGTATACATACCATGGGGAACATTGAGGGAGATGCATGTCAACTACACTACTATACGTTCTTGTTTTGAGTATGTCATAGACTACATCAAGATATAATTAGCAGGGTTTTGGAGAGAAGTGGCC
>NW_001889951.1:117512-118538 GCF_000143565.1 Laccaria bicolor S238N-H82 | reverse complement strand
GTGAAAAATAACCGAGCAGACAAGTGAATTAAATCAATAACATTGCCCAGGCTGCATCTCGCATAATAGACATGTTTAATATTAAATTGTTGAAGTACTTTGGCTTGTGCCGAGGCTGGGTGGAAAATAACCGAGCAGACAAGTGAATTAAATCAGTAAAAGTGCCCGGGTTATGTCTCGGATAATAGAGCCGATCCAATATTAAATTGGTGAAGTACTTTGGCTGGTGCCAAGGCCGAGTGGAAAATAACCGAGCAGATAAGTGAATTAAATCGATAAAAGTTCCCAGGCTGCATGTCAAATAATAGAGCCGATTCAATATTAAATTGGTGAAGTACTTTGGCTGGTGCCGAGGCTGGGTGGAAAATAACCGAGCAGACAAGTCAATTACATTGGTAAAAGTGCCCGGGCTGCGTCTCGGGTAATAGAGCCGATTTAATATTAAATTGGTGAAGTACTTTAACTGGTGCCGTGTCCAGATGCGAGATCACAGAGCAGACAAATAAACCAAATTGGTAAAAACGCTTGGGCTGCATGTCAGGTGATGCTGGTAATTTCATATTAAATTGTTGAATTACCTTAGTTGGTCCGGGTGCAAAATCATGGAGCAGACAAGTGCATTAAATCGGTAAAAATGCCCGGGCTGCATCTTGGATGACAGAACCGATTTCATATTAAACTGTCCAAGTATTTCAGCTGCTGCCATGTCCAGATGCATAATCACCAAGCAGACAAGTGAACCAGATTAGCAAAAATGCCCAGGCCTCACCCCGGGTAATGCTAGTGATTAAATATTAAAGTCCTTCAGCCACCCCCGTGCCCGGCTGCAAAGCCACAACTGAGTGGATTCAATTGGTAAAAATGCCCGGAAGTACTTCAACCATGCTTTGTTCAAGTGGACCACTACCGAGCCTACAAGTGAAGTATATCACTGAACATGCCTGGGTTGCATCCGTATCATTTCAGTCTGGGTGTAATATTACCGAGCAGACAAGATAACACAACTCATGAGAGTGTTCCCCGAGC
>NW_001889951.1:55817-117133 GCF_000143565.1 Laccaria bicolor S238N-H82 | reverse complement strand
AAATCGGTTCTATTATCCGATGTGCAACCCGGGCATTTCTACCAATTTAATTCACTTGTCTGCTTAGTCATTTTGCACCCAGCCATGGCACCAGCTAAAGGACTGCAACAAATCAATATTAAATCGGCTGTATCACCCGAGATGCAGCTCAGTTATTTTTACCGATTCAATTCACCCATTTTCTTGGTTATTTTGCATCCAGACATGGCATAGCAATTTGATATCTAATCACAAGCAGCAGCCTGGGCATTTTGACTGGTGACTTCGCACCAAGACATGGCACCAGCTAAGGTACTTCAACAATTTAATGTTAGCTTGACTCTATTATCCGAGATGCAACCCATGCCCGATTCAATTCACTTCTCTGCTATGTTATTTTTTACGCAGCCTCGGACCAGCCAAAGTACAACAATTTAATATCTGTCACCCGATGTGCAGCCCAGGAACTTTTAACAATTTAATTCACCTGTCTGCTTGGTTATTTTTCACCCAGCCTCGGCACCAGCCAAAGTACCTCACCAATTTAATATTAAATCGGCTCTATTATCCGAGTGCAGCCCGGGCACTTTTAACGATTTAATTCACTTGTCTGCTTGGTTATTTTTCACCCAGCCTCGGCACCAGCCAAAGTACTTCACCAATTTAATATTAAATCAGCTCTATTATCCGAGATGCAGCCCAGCCACTCTTACTGATTTAATTCACTTGTCTGCTTGGTTATTTTTCACCTGGCCTTGGCACCAGCCAAAGTACTTCAACAATTTAATAGTAAATCGGCTCTATTATCCGAGACGCAGCCCGGGCACTTTTGCTGAATTAATTCACTTGTCTGCTCGGTTATTTTCCACTCGGCCTCGGCACCACTTAAAGTACTTCACCAATTTAATATTAAATCGGCTCTATTACCTGAGACGCAGCCCGGGCACTTTTACCGATTTAATTCACTTGTCTGCTCGGTTATTTTTCACCCAGCCTCGGCACCAGCCAAAGTACTTCACCAATTTAATATTAAATCAGCTCTATTATCCGAGATGCAGCCCGGCCACTCTTACTGATTTAATTCACTTGTCTGCTCGGTTATATTCCACCTGGCCTTGGCACCAGCCAAAGTACTTCAACAATTTAATAGTAAATCGGCTCTATTATCCAAGACGCAGCCTGGGCACTTTTGCTGAATTAATTCACTTGTCTGCTCGGTTATTTTCCACTCGGCCTCAGCACCACTTAAAGTACTTCACCAATTTAATATTAAATCGGCTCTATTACCTGAGACGCAGCCTGGGCACTTTTGCCAATTTAATTCACTTGTCTGCTCGGTTATTTTCCACCCAGCCTCGGCACCAGCCAAAGTACTTCACCAATATGTTGTCGTATGCCGAGAACGGTGACTTACCAAGTGCCGAGCTTGGACGCCTGGGTTCAAATTGCAGGCAGGTAAAAGATACTGGCCAACATTGTCTTCCAACGTTGGCTTGGCTTAGTGGTTACGCTGGGAGGTGTACGTCATGTATGTATGCCCTGGGTTCGAATCCCAGAAGTCACTTGCAGCGATCGCAGCTCTTGTTTTTTATATTTACTATGGATCAAGTTGAAAATTTGAACTATGGAGGTAAGTTCTGCCCGGTCTGCCTCTGCTCGGCTGCTAACTTAAAGGCCCAACTGAGAAGCCGGCCTCGGTGAAGCCTTGGCTGACCATATTCATACATTTTTGTCCACGGCCAACTCTGTGATATCTCCATCTGACCAGCTGACCCTGGTAACCAGAGTCGAGGGCCCTCGGCCGACCACCAACCCAGGCCACAGTCGAAATATCAGCTGACCTTGCATAGCCTAGCTGCTAATCAGAAGTGATGGCCCTCGGCCGATCACCTACCCAGCATTGTTCAAACTGTCAGCCGACCTTGCATGGCTTAGCTGCCCCCTCGGCCGATCACCTACCCAGCAATGTTCAGAACTGTCAGCCAATCTTGCATGGCTTAGCTGCCCCCTCGGCCGATCACCTACCCAGCAATGTTTAAAACTGTCAGCCGGCCTTCTTTCATCAGCCAAAAAACTGTCAGCCAACCTTGCATTGGTTAGCTATCAGCCGATACACAAATACAGGGACTTGACTTCCCAGCACAGCTTCCTCCTACTGATCGGTTTATGATAAATCTATGTAGCTGGCCGACCCTTCTTCACCTTGATACTGGGATCACATCAGCCAATTCATCAACACAGGGTTATTGGCCCTCATCGGCCCATCAGCAGGCCCCATCAACTATGGCCTGTTTGTATTGTCGGGGCTCTCAGTGTAGCTGGGTGATTCCTACTAACTGCCCTGGGTAGTGGATTCCTTGCATGCACCACGCAATCCAGGTGACTCCATATATTCTCAATGATGTTCATGTCAGGTGAATTAGATGGCCAAGCAAGGACATCAATGTGATTAGAGGCAAACCAAGCTTTTGCAAGCTTCAATGTGTGCTTTGGGTCACTATCTTGCTGAAAATAAATGGCCTGAGGCCTAACACTGTAGTCACATAGGGTACCCAAGAAGTTGTTGTTCAAAATGCTGACATATTTTGATGCATCCATGATTCCATCAATGCAGTGCAGACAGCCAACATCATAGGGTGTGATGCACCCCCAAACCATCACACTCCCTACACCATGCTTCACTGTCTTCTGGGTGTTGCAGTCTCTAAACTCCTCCCCAGGCCTTCTCCAGCACCACTCCTGCCCATCTGACCCAAAAAGATTGAGCTTGGACTCATCTGAATACCAAACAGCCTGCCAGTTGTCCTTCTGCCATAATCCATGGGCAAATTCCCACTCCCTTTGCTTCCTCTTGTGTATTGGTGTAGTGAATAGGTTGTTCAATTGACTCATGTGATGCAACACTTTTGCTGAGCCACTGTACATATGTCCTGATTTGTCCTGATTATTTATTGGGCCCTGTCTCAAGTGTGACCAATGATCTATGTATGATCTCAAGGTTAAGTTGGCAATACACACTTCAAGATTCAAACAAAAACAAAAACAAAAACAAAAAGATTCTGGCTGTTGCTCTTGGAGTTGGAGGTTAAACATACTGGTATCATGCACTACTTTCTATGACTTGCTTTACTTATACTGTGCAATTACAACCAGGTCTTCATGTCACACATCACATTGGGTTTTGAAGTCTTTTTCTCATAGTCTAAAATACACATTTTTCTAATGCTGAGAAGACTGTGACATGTGCAAGTGTGGAAAGTGCAAACACATGAACTGACTATGTGAACACCTAAGCAACACCCACACACCCACTAAAACTAACACCTTAAACACTTATCACCACTGGTACATACTCAGTACTCTGAGTTTGGGTTGGTATGGTAAACCAAATTACCACACTTGTTTTGTTAGAACTTAAAGTAGAAGTTTGGTAACTGTTTTGTATATTTTGTAACACTTGTCCTAGTCTAGTAAGAGCACAATGAAGTCATGGTGACATCACTCCACTTGTCCTGGAAAAAAAGGATATTACCAAAGAAGCTAGTTTGGAAGGTTTGGGATGGGCTGTGAGGCTGTCAAATGAAGTGCATGTCACTGAGTCAAGGCTGGTAAACCAGTCCCTTGCTGAATAACAACACCAAGTAGCTGAAGGGTCAAATTACTCCCCACATCTGTCAATTGAGATCTGAACAAAAATCAGAGGTGGTGTAATGCTGCTGTTTGAGGAAAGAACTAGGGCCAGTTGTGTAGTCTGACAGGATTCAGGGGGGTTCCCCCATAAGAATGTCTGCTGGTGATACCCTGACCTAGGGGTGGCATCAGAGCTAGGTGAAGTGATAGGTGGCTCTGGAATTGATGAAGCAAATTGAGGGTCCTACAATTGTAGGACATTGAACCTGTGCACCTAAGGTTGGAGTCTGAAATCTTCCCACACTGCTATGTTTCCACTTATTACTATGTACTTCACCATCTATAGTATCAAATAAAATGGTTTATCATTGCGGCACCAGCCATGACAGCTGGGGAGACCCCAGACCCCCCTTCCTGGGGGCATTGCATACAGTCCCCTCGCCTTAGCCTGCAGTGTGTTTCTGCTGTGTTGGCCATTCTGCTGCACTAGCCTTTCCACTGCACTGGCCTTTCTGTGGCACTGGCCTTGATGCTGCACTGGCCTTGGGAAGACCCCAAACACCCCTTACTTCAAATATTTAGATGCAATATTGAATTAGGACAAGTAGGCAAGCATCTTTCAACAAGGGAAGGAGAGAGTCTACACTAAAAGGTAGTCTTTTATTATTTGACACAGCATATATGTTGTTAGGTTATACAAACACATAGACTATTTTGTGAATGCTTGATTGGGATGGTGTTGTTTGTTTGGTTCTTAGGTGTGCAAGTTCTAATTCCATGATTGTAAGGGGCCACAGACCCCCCTGAAAGCCCTGATTAGTGTTACAAATGGGAAATTATGAAAGCAGTGCATGACAGTAGGACATTTATGTAATTAGGTAGCTCCTACCCATGGAAGCCTGGGCCTACATATTATCATCATGTAACATGGTCCTTAGGTTACATCTGAATAACCATTGACATACACACACAAGACCATTGGTAACAAATGATATTGTTTTAATGTGCAGGCACAAGTATAGAATTCAAAAATTAATAGCTTTCAAAGGGAAATGGCTTTTACTGGGACTATCTCTGTGTTCTGGAGTTTATTTCTAACTTTATACATTGAAATGACAAGGAACTAGCTTATCAAAGAATCAGTCAAAAATACTGAGTGGTTAGGTCTGTAGAGGCTTTGGAAAATGGCTTGTTTTGTCTAAAACAAGCCAAAAAGGACGAAAATGGCACAAAATGACCATTTTCTGGAGGCTCTATAAGCATAACTGCTCAGTATTTTTAACTAATGACCCAACCTTCATTCTTTTTGCACTCATCTGTATTTGGTGTTGCTTTGTTTACATTTACCTTTTCCCTTTGGCTCAGGTATATAGGGCACTCCTTCTTTCACTTCTGACTTCACTTCTTTTTCCCTTCTGTTTTCACATTCCCTTGTATCATATCTCTTCTCCTCATACCTTTGGTATCATATATGCAATCTAGTTCTGTTACATGCTCATTAAGTCAGTGTTTTCTATCCCTGATAACAGGATAGGTTTCCATGTAGAAGGTTTTGTAGGAGAAATTGCTAAAATTCACATTTCTATGGGTGTAATGTTACACTCTGTATCAATGCCTGTGGAGCTTTAGCTCTGTAAATTTTACTGGGAATGTTTTAAGTAATTTTTTGTGGGACCTATCCCAACATTAAGTGCCTGTTGGTTGGGGTAGGTAACTGAGGTATAGATGAAGAGATCACACTCTTTGTCACACATCATGTCAGATATTGAAGCCCTGAAGAGTTGGTCAAAATAAGTCACACACCAATGGGCCAAAGAGTTAATCATAATCATACAGTACCCTCCCAATGATATGATGGTACTGATGATTGGTTTCTATGATAGGACTTTTCACTCACTATCAAATAACTGATTGAATGCCATTTCAAAACAATATACTAAGCTGCAATAAATATCAGATATCAAAATGTCATACTATTCCAAAACTTTACTGAAGTCACAAAACTTTGTGCCGATGTTTGTTTCCACAAATACTACAAGAATGCTAGTACCTTGACACTTGTTGAAATTATCAAGCATCAAAAATATCTGTTTCAGTATCATCCAGATCCTCTATGAAATGTTCACTACTCCATGTTGTAAATGATAGCCTGTTTTCTAATACTCTGGGTGCATCTGACAGTTTACATCTGCTCCATTCTCTACAAGTAGCTTTGCAATTGCCTTATGGCCTCCACATAATGCTGCCTGGAGTGCATTTCCATAGTGTCCTCCCTGTGCATGTAGATCTGCTCCCTCGTCTATGAGCAGCTTTGCAATTGCCTTATGGCCTCCATATGATGCTGCCTGGAGTGCATTTCCATAGTGTCCTCCCTGTGCATTTACATCTGCTCCCCTGTCTATGAGCAGCTTTGCAATTGCCTCATGGCCTCCATATGATGCTGCCTGGAGTGCATTTCCATAGACTCCTCCCTGTGCATGTAGATCTGCTCCCCTGTCTATGAGCAGCTTTGCAATTGCCTTATGGCCTCCATATGATGCTGCCTGGAGTGCATTTCCATAGACTCCTCCCTGTGCATTTACATCTGCTCCCTTGTCTATGAGCAGCTTTGCAATTGCCTTATGGCCTCCATATGATGCTGCCTGGAGTGCATTTCCATACACTCCTCCCTGTGCATGTAGATCTGCTCCCTTGTCTATGAGCAGCTTTGCAATTGCCTCATGGCCTCCATATGATGCTGCCTGGAGTGCATTTCCATACTCTCCTCCCTGTGCATGTAGATCTGCTCCCCGTCTATGAGCAGCTTTGCAATTGCCTTATGGCCTCCATATGATGCTGCCTGGAGTGCATTTCCAAAGAATCCTCCCTGTGCATTTACATCTGTTCCCTTGTTTATGAGCAGCTTTGCAATTGCCTTATGGCCTCCATATGATGCTGCCTGGAGTGCATTTCCATACTCTCCTCCCTGTGCATGTACATCTGCTCCCTTGTCTATGAGCAGCTTTGCAATTGCCTCATGGCCTCCATATGATGCTGCCTGGAGTGCATTTTCATACACTCCTCCCTGTGCATGTACATCTGCTCCCCTGTCTATGAGCAGCTTTGCAATTGCCTTATGGCCTCCATATGATGCTGCCTGGAGTGCATTTCCATACTCTCCTCCCTGTGCATTTACATCTGCTCCCTTGTCTATGAGCAGCTTTGCAATTGCCTCATGGCCTCCATATGACGCTGCCTGGAGTGCATTTCCATAGTGTCCTCCCTGTGCATGTACATCTGCTCCCTTGTCTATGAGCAGCTTTGTAATTGCCTCATAGCCTCCATATGACGCTGCCTGGAGTGCATTTCCATAGTGTCCTCCCTGTGCATGTACATCTGCTCCCTTGTCTATGAGCAGCTTTGTAATTGCCTCATGGCCTCCATATGACGCTGCCTGGAGTGCATTTCCATAGTATCCTCCCTGTGCATTTACATCTGCTCCCTTTCTATGAAAACTTTGATTCTTCAGTTGCCTCCAGTGATGCATAATATAGTGGATTATCAATTTCATCCCTATGTTTTTGTAGATCCATTTCATATGTATCTATATCATAAATTCGAACCCAGTTCACAAAAGCATTGTCTTCATCTGTCAGAAGCTTCATAATCAATGCAAATATTGAAGATGACTGGCAACCAGAATGTGCATGTGTGATCCAGTGTTCTGCAGCATATTTTGCAAGAGGGGAAGATAGATCCAGATTGATATCAAGTGGCTCAGATGTATTGAATTGCAGAAGATAGGCCAGACAGATTTGAGATATGACAGAGTGTGATAGCTCCTCACTGAAACTGAAGTATCTGACTTGCTTCACATGATGGCTTTGAATATACCAGGATATTAGATATTCCTTGACAGAAAAGTGGGAAAGCTTGATGAAGCCTATCTAATAGTCAGTGCCCATTTCAATCTGTTATTCTTCTAAACACACCTTCTGATTTCATAATAAAACTAGAACATATTTTCAAGACATCCTCCACATCTTGAAGTTCATTATCAGAGTTGTACTCTGGTCCATTCTCAGCAGAAAGATCAATAGAAGCAGTTGCAGCCAACTCTTCTAGTCTCAGTGGACGAACAGCAAATGACAGCCACTGTAGAAAGGTTTTAGCATAGCAATGAGCTTTTTCATTGATTCCCAGCAAGATTTTGTCATAGGTTTTATCTAAACCCTGGGGTAGATTAGCTAGCTGCTTCTTGAGATCAGCCTTGGTCCAGCACTTTTTCAGCTCATTTAACTGTAATGCAACCCAACGAAACCTAAAATTGTATTTAATAATCATTCAGTTATTCAAATGTTGATAATAAACATACATTCCACCTGCTTGTTCCATTAACTTCAACTTGATTTTCTCTTGAGTGTCAGAGTCCCATTTTTGCAAGTCAGAGTCATTCTGAAGCTGATAGTCAAGGTAGGCTACAAGATCATGATTCTCAGATTCCTTAACCAAGTCAATATAATGAGAAGACTTGAACTTGTCCTCAATCTCCTGTTCTGGGCGGCTAGTAACTAACAAGTGGAGCCCAAGATTTTTATTTTTCTCCAGAATAAAAGTCTGAATCCAGTTAAGAAGTTTTTCTCTTTCAGTACATTCATCAAGAGCATCCAGAATGATGAATGTTGAGCTAAAGCCATCAAGAATTATGTGAAGAGTATTCTGCAGATCAACCAGAGTTGGCTCTTTATGGCCATTGCCACAGCCAGCATACAGATTCACTAAGACTTTAGGCAGTCTACCCTCACACTTCAGAGAGAATTGCCAGATGAGTGATCGCAGTAGTTTATCATGCAGCTGGAAATCCTTCTGTAAGTCTCTCCCATCAAAAAAGAAATATGCAGTAGCAGAATTAAATCTCTCAAGAATATTGTGAATTATTGCTGAGCTGTAAAGAGAAAATTTAATTTAATTTCATAAAAATGTTGAAGTAATCAACCTTAAAATGGTTTTCCCAGAGCCAGCTGGATAGACCATCAATAATGTATAAATTTATCAATTTTGACAGAAAACTTACATTTTCCTTTGATCCAGAGAAAGCCAGGCTGTTTGAGCCACCCATAAAATGTATTTCCTTTGAGAAACCATTGACAGGTGTCTGGTTGACTCTCCAGAATTGCATGTGCAGCATTGTAGTTAATAGACTCCTTGGGTGGACAAAGCCAGTTATAAATCTTCTCCACTGTAACAGAAAAATGAAGTCAACTACACATTCACAACAAGAACCTACAATAATACCCAGTTGGTCATCCCTAATCATCTCAAGTGTGATTCGAATATTTGGGTCCACACCTACCAATCACAAATAACATTAAGATGAATATGATGCTTTTCTTACTACTTACCTTGATTGATGATACCTATTTGAATATAAGCAAAAACAATAAAATGTGATGATCCAGATACAACAAACCATGGTTAGGGCCTGCAATCACATTTTGAGCTGAAATGTTGTTTATAATGTCAGCTTGAATGTTTGTTGAGAACTCTGCATGGTCTGTCACTTTTAAGCAAGCCTGAACTATATTTATAAGAGTACTGACCGGTTGGTATCAGTTCTGCATTCAATGCAGAAGAAATGAATAGTGAGATAGGCATGCCAGAACCTAGCAAATCTAATCAGTGTTATCAGAAATAGAATATAGAGATTTGAAGCAAGCATGAACCTGTCAAGATAGGAGAAGGGTGTTGCAAGGAATCAGCAGCTCCTTGCACAGGACCTTCAATCTGATCAACTGTGAGATAAGAATTAATGAAGGTTAGTATGAACTTTATGGCAAAGAGATTGAGGGGTATCTCACAGGCAACAGTCATTTCGGGAACAGGGGTGATTGATGGAGTGGTAGGCAGGTAAGAGCTCATGATATCTATATCAGTGTTACCAACAATGAATGATAGAGGTTTGGGGTTATGTAATGCAGGACCACCCACTGGAGATAGGTAAAACTTGTTGCGAGCGCTCGAGCGCTCCACCCCCGGAAACATCAACCTGATCACCTGGAAATTTGATTTGATGAGCAATCAATGCTCACTTCGACGCAGGAAGATTAAAATGTATCTTACTGCTGCCTGCCATGGCTACGTCCGCTGCACTGATGGTTGAAGATGGAGTTATCAACATAGGCGGGGCAGAGCTGGGGCTGACAGATTCACGTTAATATTTATCTAGTAGCGCGAGATCATGACCTCTAACCTCAAACTACCATAGCGTTTATTGCGTGGGTGGTCAGCGATTGTGCCGGGCAATTCCTCGAGCTTGCGTTTCAAACGATTTTCGCGGGGGTTACTAGGATCAGACATGATGGTTCAGAAGAGAGAATCGATGCTGTGCGGCGTCAATCTTCAAAATGGGTAACGGACCGTTTCACACCGTCAGCTGACGTTCCTGATTGAGGTCCCTCCCACTTGCCTCCCACAGTGGTTCGGCGTCAAGTCAGGTCACAAGGATGGTGGCCAACTGAAAAGTGTGCCAGAGAAGCAAAACGACGAACGCCTCTCAAGACTGAGGGAAATTGAAACTCCAAGGGACGAACGAAAGGAAGATGCGTGGTCACGGTCGTGCTTGTTTTGCGTGTGGCTGTGCGAAAGACGACTAAACACACCCTTTTCTTTCATTACCTTGCGACCCACCTATGGGCCCTGCTACTTGCAAAATCGTTCTTGTCAAGTCGATGTTTTCTTTGTTTGGCCAGCTTCCCGTCGCGACATCGCCTGGAGACCCGACCTCCCGCTGTGATCAAAATGAAACCCGATAACCGCCTTCGTCAACTTGTACCGATCCACAGAGAGCGGGGAGCTGTTGAGATTCAAAGCAATGCGCTAAAGATGTTCGAGTGAATCGGCTCTGAGTGAGATCCTCCTTCCGTTAGATTTACTCCCCTTTCTACCTTAGCTCGTTTTCCCCTTCTGTGCCGCAACCATACCCCTCTTCTTCCGTCTGCCCACGTCAGTCTAATATGCTGACAATTCTGTGACAGTTCCGGTCCTGTTAATTTCGTTTACGAGCGCCATGCGTACAAGACCGCAAACCACAGATCTCTACTGGTACGACTTGGGTACGCTAATTGAAACTCTGAAATTGGAACGTTTACTGGATGTTTATGCTATCAACAGGATTGCAATCGACTTTTTTAACTTCAATTCCATCTTTAGACTACCACCCGGTAACCCGCTCGAAGCCACTTTGCATAACACGGAGGAGACTTGGTTAGCTCGGATTGGTCGTCAGCATTTCTTTCCTACAAGTCGACAACGCCTGCCCTGAACGGCCTTTCCATTGCAGACGTGGCGTTTCTAACGATGCCCACCTCGACGACGGTAATACTCTTTCGATAAGCTCCAAGATAGCATACTAGGTTACTGCCGTCCACCTGGTCATAAGCGCAAGCCTCAGTCGGAGAGCTGGAAAGTAGGGATAATGGTCATTTCTCCTTTGGTAAGTCGGCGCCCTTATTCATTCCTACCCTTATCCCTCCCTCGATCTCTGGATGCCTTTTCACCTCGCATATATTGGATATTTCGTTCGCTAACTCCCCCGTTCGTTACTCAGGTTCTGGTTTCATAACCCCAACGCAAGCCCTACTTCGATGCTTGTACCGTCTTTCCTCCACCATGACCCGCACGACCCGGCCACTTCATTCCCTCGTGCATCGATTCACGAAGGAAATTTCGTCATTGTCTAATCCTGTTAACGAACTTGCCTCCATACTGAGCTCATTGGTCGAACATCGAATCTTTGCCAGTGGCCGCAGGCAGACCCCTCACACATCGATCGTCTCATCGATTGCGCCCAGCTATGTGGCCTTCAGTCATTCACCCTCCAAATGCTCGCGCAGTACTCAGAGCTTTTCGGTTACCTCATCCCGACGCTCTGTGTGTCGTGGCATACACGGTATGCCACTCAATGGCCCCAATCTCCGCCTGTGATACCAGCAATCATCACCTCTGAACTCGGCGTTCACACCGCATAGATTCTTCATCGTGCGTATCCATCCGCAGCTCGTCGCCGCCACGGGCTGCCGCAACGTCACACACGGATGTACCCACCGCTGATTGGCTTCAGTAAGTTTGGATTACGCGTGGCCGACGACGATGGGTACTGACACCTGCCTTCTTTTTCAATAGTTTCTCCGGCCAATAACGAACTACCAAGGGCAAGGCCCTAGGGTGAAAAACACCATACTCATCGGAGGGTCGTCGTCTCTTCTCGCGCGGACGCCGACTTCCATGGAGGATGGGGAGGCGTGGCTATTGCGCATAGGTCGGTCATAGTTGGATGCTTCGCATGCGTCGGGTTAGTGCTCACGACAATTGTCCACAGGTTTGCTTGGGGTGCGTATGTATGCTCTGCTTTTGCTCCACGGGAAGGAGAAGGGGCGTAACGTCTGGTACAGCCTAGATCTTGGTAGCGGTATTCGATGGTGTAGTGGTTTTTTTGGCTGCAAGCCCCAGTCTCTGGTTTGACACGCGACTCTGAAGCTTCAACGTCGGCAAAGCCAAGACGTTTGACTGATTTGCTATTACTTCCTACTCCTACAAGTTTCATATAACCTCTGTCGCGGAAACAGAATTTCATGTTTTGTATGTAGCGCGGGAGTTGTACACGATACGGCATGCTACAGATGGCCCATGGGTCTTTCTGCGTAGATTCTGCACAGTAAGTTGTTTTACGACCTCCCGAATAAACGCTAACCCAAGTTGGAAACTTCCATACCCTACAAACGGAGAGAGAGTAAATTGTGACCGGCTGAGAGCAGACACCGTGACAAGATGGATGAGTAAGGACAGAAAGGGAGAACCAAGAAGACGGACCACAGGAGGGTGAAGAGTCACGTTGCGAGCGTGAATGGCCCAGTTGAAAGGAAAGGCACCAGTATCACGATGATAGTTGCAGTCAAAAGTCGTTTCAACAAGCCGGAGGCTCTTCGTGATCGTTGATAAGGGTAGTCATTCTGTCAAAGGGGTGGTGTTGTTCGTATCTTCGAGGAACTAATTCGAGAGACTTACCATGCAGATAGGAACTCCACAGCACAAGGTTTTGTCAACGGCCGTTCTTAATTCCACGCACAAACCGAAAGGGTAAGCGGCTAGTCGAATCCTCCATCGATCACCAACGGAGGTGGAGGTAGCGGCTACAGGGGATGGAAATTGAACGTTGAATACTGAAAGATCGAACAACGAGGGAAGCGAATGCTTACCCCGGTCGAAAGGACGACACAGGGCGTGGCGGCTCTGCAAAAAGAGCGCCACCAACAAGGACAATCATCGCTCTTGATCGCCACACCCAATATCCCGAAACCGTTTCTCTCTCTGCTATCCTCCATCCAAGTAAGAACGAGGAAGCACATACGGCGGGATTCTGCACTAGCCTATACTCCGCTCGGCCATGCGCTCGGAGTTAACCACCAAGGGCTTTCTTTCGAGCTATTACGAATCTTGTGCAGCAGCCCAGAGCTGGCCACGAGTATGAGAAGGGGAAAAGAAGGTCGGAGAAAGCGGTGAGCGCTAACCCTTGCCTGTCTTGTGGAATAGAGTCGAAGAGGACATGAGCAAATGAGAACGGGGTGGACTTTGTAGGTCTGTATGCCGGTGTCAGCAAAGTCTTTTGTAAAAAAGGGAGGGGAGAAGAGAAGCGTACTTATAGAACGATCCGCACACATCCTAGTCGAAGAACCCACTTCCTCCCCTTCCATCGCGACGTTCCATTGAAATACGCCGTGTCTTCTCGGTTTCACGAGCGGACCACAACGAGAAAGAGGGCACGATGACGATAGAGGGGGAAGTTTCAGAACCTGGTTGTTTACTTGGCACACGTAGGAAAGGCGGCGGCTAAAGATGGTCGTTAAAACTTTTGCGTACTGAAGGTCAAAGATCTAGGGCGACATGGCATTGACGAGTCTGGGAGATGCGATGGCACTTCCGTGGGTCGTAGGGTTGAAGGTTAAGCGGCCTGGATGGCAACTGCAATGAATCCAGTTGCGTGGGCCACAAGATGGCGACCCTCTTGCACACCTGAGTATAACGTAATCGGCGTTATAGGGCGAGTCCTCTGCGAAAAAGCCATTACTTAGGGGAAGGAAGAGCATGGTTCACGTCGGGAGGGTGACTGAAGAATAATCGGCGTTATAGGGCCAGTTCTCTGCGAGAGCAAATTAAGGGGAAGGAAGGACAACTGATACAGTTGTCGACTTCGATGGTCCGCCGACGCAGGAAGCTAGAGTGGAAACAGGTTCAGATCCCAGAAGAAGAGAAGAGAAAGCACGAACTCACCCTGAGATGATCTCCGGTCGCATATCACTCGGAACTAGTCAGACTGCTGTGCGTCCTCACTAGCACTGGGCACGAAGAACACTGCAACTATAGATCAGCCCTCTGGAGTTACGACTATGAGATGGAATGAGTCATGGTGTCCTTGAAGATGAATGTGACCCAGGTGTGACCCACGTTCCGTTCGACTGAACGCTCTTGACATCTCCTTGTCCTTCGTTCGAGCGCGTGAGTACGAAGTGGAGCATTTTTCGCGCATAAAGCTTACTGACATGAGCAGGTGCGGTTGAACTTTGAAGCAAATCCAGGCAAAGGTCAAAACATAACGGAACCTTTCAGACAACACAAAGTAACGACGTCGACTCACCCATGCCAATATCTCACCACTGGGTCCCACATATGGGGGCCTTTCCAAGTGACTGAATGATAGTTCCACTCTCACCTCCCAGCACCAGTACCGTGGAGCTTGAATGGCCGACATCAACGAAGGATGTCTGCTGGCTGTCTTTCTAATGTATGTCTCGGATAACATCAGATCGCGACTATCCCACTAATTAATCATCCTTCTCTTAGCCTTCTAGAGGAAGGTCACCATCACCCCGTCCACCTTCCCCACTCCGCAACGCGTTCTTTCCAGGGAACTCGACAGACGTCGATCCAGACTCCAAGTCCGACCACGGCTCAGACGACGACGACGATGTCCAGGAAGACGACCAAGGAATGTGGCAGCAACGTTCCAGATCATCCTCCTCATCCGTCTCCCATCTCCCAGCGAACTTCGTCCAAAGAATGGGTACAGTCATAGGGGGCATTTCACCGCGATCACCTATGCTACGCGACGCAGCTGGAAGCTGAAGCGGAGAGGGAACGCGACTGTAGTCGTAGAGAGGGGGAAGCTATACTCGGGGGAGGTCCAGGCAAGGAGACCCGTTGACGATTGTGCGCTGGCTACGATGGAGAGACGCTCCCTCCACCGCCCCTCAGGCTTCAGATCTCAGACTATGCCTAATCCACCGTTCCCGTCTAATTCGCAAACAATCAGGTCGCGCTACTAGTTGGTGGTCTGCTGCGAAGAGTAGGCTTCTGCCTACGAAAGACCCGCTCATGCCTGCTCAGCGCTCATTCAACATGAACCCCGTACCTTTTGCCTCCCCACCCTCGCCTACCTCTTCTCGTTCGAGTCTCTCGACTACGCCACCCAACTGGGCTTCTTTTCTCATGCGTACAACGGATACGTTGTCTTCCCCCCCCTTCTCGCGAGGCTTGACCTTTGTATGCCCAGTTCATATCTACCAGGCACACTCCTCATGATAGCCAAACGCTGCGACAAGCTCGATAAATGGACCATGGGACACGTTAGGGCTTTGGAAGATCGGATGAACGAGGTTGAGAGGTGGTTAGTCGACAAGGAAGGGGAGAAAGGAAAGGGAAAAAGTGAAGGAGAAGGATTGCAAGTCCGAGTGCATGCGGGTTCGACGGATAACTGAACCTCCGGGACGAAGTCGTCGAGCTCCAAAGCCGATTAGGGGAACTGCTTTGGGATATGGCAAAAATCGCAACGGCACCCTCTCTGCGGAACCCAAAACGCAGTCCGCCGCTGTATCAATGTTGGTCGCAACACAAACCACGTCCTCCATCGTCACGCATTCACATCCGACTTCTTCAATTGCAACGCACTTGACAGGATCTCCATCAGCACCCAGCACGCCTATCTACCATCTCAGGAAGACTTCGAAGAGGAAAGAGTCGGGCACGAGGTTACCTTCCCCCACGGGAGATTATTCTTCTGCGCCAGACACGTTCTCCCCTGTAATTCTCCACCTTCGTCGATTAGTTCCGCTATGAAGGCCTTTGTCTACGGCCATTTCGGGGTTACCCCTCCATTTATCCTCAGGACTGGGTATACTACCAGGTGCTTCGTACTCTACCACCTCACTTTCCTCGCTGGCTTCCGGTACGGGTAGGCCGCCGTCCCGCCTGCTCAACCCAAGTTCGCTCCTGCCTCTTCTTCTGCCAACCGAACGGCCAGCCCAACACCCGCACCAGCAAAAGGACGAGGAACACAAGGATTGCCACCCCCGAAATCGGCTGCTGGTAAACGACAAACGAGTGTAAGCCCCACGCCGAGGAAACGGTATACCGTTGCGCTTGGAGGGCCGATAACCGCGCTGCCTGATGAGGACGAATTTTCCTCGAATGCTGCTTCTTTGTTCTATTCCACCGCCGCCAATACCAATGCGAACATTAATACCCATACGGATCTACCTTCTACTGCTCCTTTATTGAAAAGGGTAGGCACACCACGGTCCTACTCCCGTGTGATTGGGGGGTCATTTTCCGTTTCTCCCGTAGGGGACGATGACGACGACAAGAAGAAGGAGGAGGAAGGCGCAGGAGAGTTCGGAGAAGGTGAAGAGACCATCGGCAAATCTTCCGGCATCAAGCTCAAGAACGCGAATGGGAGTTTGGTTTCCACCACTTCAAACTCGATATCGCCTGGTGGACCTGGGGGTGGCGATTACAAGTCCACAGCCACGACCTCCCCATCGCCGTCCACTCGTCGGATCAGGGCACAGAGCGCGTATGAGTACGCCAGCCTCCTCCCTCCACAGGCTCCTACCATGGGGACCACTGCACTGCTAAAACCGAAGTTGAGGTCCCGCTCTTCTGAGCGGCTTTCCTCTGGTACCAGTTCCATTGGGACGGGAGACGGAATGATAAGCGGTGGTCTTGGAGGAGGGGGGACCAAGTTTGTGGACCCTTTGTTGTTGAGGAGGCACCAGCAAAGTCAGGAGGGGTTACAGGTGAAGATGCCCATGCCGAAGCCGGTGGGGAAGGTTCCGATTGGGTGGTTGGTTGCGTTTTTTGATGGGGAGAAGGGGGGCAGGACGTAGGGTTGGCGTGGGAGAAGGGTTTCTTTTTTTTGGGAGCAGGTGGATGGACGAACGCCTGGGGTGAACGAAGGGATGAAAGAAGGAGAGAAACTAATGGGTATGGATCCGGAATGACTGATATGATATGTACCTCTGACTTGCTTTACTTATACCCTCCCAATGATATGACATTACTGATGCTTGGTTTTTATGTTACCTCAGTTTTTTTTTGCTTGGAGGCTTTTTTTGGTATATGATGTTAAGTTGGCAATACACACTTCAAGATTCAAACAAAAACAAAGATTCAGGCTGTTCCCCTCGGATTTGGAGGTTAAACATACTGGTACCATGCACTACTTTCTCTGACTTGCTTTACTTATACTGCATGATTACAACCGGTTCTTCACGTCACACATCACATCGTGTTTTGAAGTCTTTTTGTCGTAGTCTGAAATACTCATTTTTTCTAATGCTGAGAAGACTGTGACACGTATGAGTGTGGAAAGTAGATGTGTGAACACCTAAACAATATACCCATACACACTAAAGTCTAACACTTATCACCACTGGTACATGCTTAGTACTTTGAGTTTGGGTTGGTATGGTAAACTAAATTACTACACTTGTTTTGTTAGAACTTAAAGTAGAAGTTCGGTAACTGACTTGTATATTTTGTAACACTTGCACTGGATGCAAGCCACATTAACTTGAACCAAATTATTGTAAAGAAATTGTAAAAAAATTCCAAACAATTTTACAGTAACAATGTCTTAAAAATTGTAAAATTATTGTGATTTTTCTTTACTAACCGATACCCATGCATTCACACAGGTCCTTTCTTGATAATAACTCGTGATTCGTCAATTTGAAAAATCAGTGTAGAATATAAGTATCAATATATTATAAATAGTGGTTAAGGTCGAGGTAGGGGAGAAGGCAATGGTGGGTTGTCTGAGATTCTTGTATGGGCTAGGAGTTGTCATATCCAAAAGGAAGGTGGAGGATGTGTCGTGAAAACCTCAAGCCTGTTCCAATTTTATGTAGTAGAATGTGTGTCACTATTTTGTAAAGCCAGTGTGGTGTGATGGTCTAATGGGCTGCTTTCTGTGTATAATGTGTGGTGTGCCCGATTCCTAAAACCCTGTGTTCAATCCCAGGTTGAAATAAAATTTCTGCTACTGATTGATGATCCTGCACATCCAATCCCAGGAAAGTGTTGCTACACACACATTCACAATTGTTTTATTTTAGTCTGGACCACATACACTTTGCTTTATGCCTTCCAGCTATAATACTACTGCCAATGGTATATATCATATATATCTATTGCCTTTTCAATCAATATTGGGCAACATTCAAGTTCAAATGAAGTACCATCTGCAAGCTAATCCTTATCTAAGAACCCAAAACATTACATTGGGCTTTGTTGGGCCAATTGGTTCAAACTTGGTTAATTGGGCTTAATTCACCACTGTGGACTTTTCTGATATTATGAATTGCAAACCCACATGATCATGTTGCACGGCTGAGTTGACTTAGACTGCAATAGAAATTAAATTCAATGTCTACAGTCATCCACCAGCTAATGAGACACCGAAATTGGAAAATTAACTTCAACAAATTTAAGCACAACCTTTCACTACAAAAACTACATGAAAATCTGAGATAAATACCCTTTTATAACTGTGCCAAGTTTCAGAATGTTTGAACAACCTTTCATGAAGAAAAACTAATATTATGGGTGTCTCAATGAGTGGTGTGACTGTATTTTGGCTACTTCCAAAAAACAGTCCATTTTGAAAACTCCACAGCATTGTCAATATTGCCTTGACTGCATCCAAAATTTGTAGACTGGTAGATATGAGCTTTTACTACATGTTAAAATTTGTTTTGTAAAAATTGGTGTAGTATTGAGTGAGATATTAGGTAGGCAAAAGTGTCTCAAATGATGGTGGTGTCTCATTGGCTGGTGGATGACTGTAATCTATGAGAACCTCATTATATATAATGTTTGTCATAAGGTATTCTGCAACATCATCTGGAAGAAGAATTTTTATGTTATGGGGAGAAGTTGCACATGAAAGAGCTACATATAATTGTCCATGAGAAAAAACTGGAAAGCACAGATAAAGCCAAACATGTCATACAGACTGGCCTTGAGATTTGTTGATGGATAGTGCAAATGCCAAATGAACAGGGAATTGATACTGCTTGAATTGGAAGGAGACTTTGATTGTGCTTGTGGGGATCAACAAAATTTGAGGAATAAGTGCTAGCTGCTCATCTCTTTCACTGCCAAGTAAACAAACCTCAAGAACCTGATCACCCATTTGTGTAATCACCATGCAAGTTCCATTGCATAATCCCTGAGCTGGCAAAAGGTTGTGAAGTAATATAACAGGCCATCCAACTTTCAGATTCAATTCACCAGGAGGAAGACTGGAAGAGTTGACAGTGAAGATATTCAATTGGAATAGGTTCATCATCTTGAGGATCTGCATCTGGCTCGCATGTAATTTCATCTGCACTGATGTACTGCTGACTTGGCCCCTGCATGTGATCCAAAATCTCCTGATTGATTTCAGCAACATCAATGTTTCGAGGTGTGAGTATCATGCAGTTGAGGTCCATAGTGTTTACAGGTCCGGTCCATAGGACTGAAAAAAACCGGTGGACCGGACTGAACCGGACCATGGACCGGTCTTTTTTTCAGTTGCAGTTGCCCCAATTTGGGGTTGGTCCGGTTGCTGGTTGCCTCATTTCAAAAATCTTTTAAAACCGTTCAAAGACCAGTTTAAATCGGTTGCAACCAGTTAAACGGTCACGTGCGTTACATACCATTGTAACCACGTTTTTTACCTTTAATTGGGTTTTTGTTTCATCAAAAACGGTTAAGAACTGAGAAAGATACAACCAAATTCATTTTGGCACAAATACTTGTTTGTGCAACTTGTACCAGAATGACTTTAATTCTAACTCACTCAAACTTTCATCATTTTGCTTGATTCAATTCTTGGATATTGACATTTTAAGTATGAAAATATACTCACCATCTATCAATATATGGTATGCATCAAATAATTTACAGTTGCCACATTACATTTTGCCCAAGTCTTTATGAGATGTAATTCGGTTTCAGTCATAACTATGTCAAGCCTTCATTAAATTTCTTAAAAATTGGTAGAATGATGGGTATTTATATGTTTTACTATGATATATAACCAGTTCATTTTTTAGAGTAATAATAATCGAGATACAAATGGTTTATACTGGTACAATAAATTTTACACAAAAAAACCGGTCTGAATCGGTTTGAACACGGTCCATGGACCGCAAAAGACCGGTCCTAGGTGGTTCGGTTCGGTTCCCTCAATATCTGGGTCAGTCCTAGACCGGTTGCGGTCCATGGTTGCCTGTTTTCGGGGCAAAAAACCTGACTGAACTGGACCTGCGAACACTAGTTGAGGAAGTATTCAGGAGGGGGAGGGGTGGAATCAATGGCAGGATAGATTGACTCAATCAATAAATCAGCAGATTCCACTTGCATGTGGTCTGGAAAGTGAACTTTGTTCTCATTGATAAGATTGCAACCATGACCAACATTGTGAAGCGTTCACTCTGAACTTCTTGCATAGCTGAAGCCAAGAGGGAAGGAGAGGTGAGGATGGGTGGTGACAAACACCTGTAAGTGAGAAGTGAGTAGTTACAAGATACTCAGCTGGCCCAAGATGATTATGCATACTGTAGGAACAGATATACAAAGCACTACATGTAGTGCAAGAGGAGAGCAACACTGCTGACAAGACAAAAGATCAATTAATTATGTAAGACATCCAAATCTAGCTATATACCACTGTTTGACTATGGCCTCTGGGCATTACCTTCCAATCCTGTATCACAAACATCCAGTAGCCATTGTGCAAATTCCTGAGTATCTTGATCACCTTGCTCAAGCTGCATGTTTTGGTGCAAAGAAAGAACTTCAACATGTTTCCACAGATGTGAGCGTTGGATGGTGGCATCGACAATGTCAACTCTTGAACCCTGGGGAACTACAGGAAGAGTCTGGAGAAAATCACATCCTAAAATGACAGTAATTCCCCCAAACGGCCAGCTGTCATCACAGATATCTTGCAGAGTACCATCCAATGCCTCCACTACATGCTTATGCTCTGCCCCAATCTCATCCCAGATAATCACCTTTGTTGCCCAAAGTAAATCTGCAAGTTGGCTGTTCTTTGGAATGCTGCAGAATGATTCTTCATGGAGGTTTTTGACTGGGATTTTGAACATGGAGTGGGCTGTTCGTCCACCTTGCAGGAATAGGGCAGAAATTCCAGATGAAATTACACAAAGGACAATAGCACTGTCAGAGCACAGTTTCACACAGACGGTATTGTAGACAAATGTCTTTCCAGTACCCCCTGGGCCACTCAGAAAAAACACCTTGCCCAGGTTATTCACGACTGAATTGATGATGTGAGTAAAGGCCTTGTGCTGATCCTCATTCAAGCAAGGAAGTCTTGAATTGAGGTCATCACAAAGCATGTTTCTGTTGTAATTAAGCTGTTCAGCAATCAGTGGATTGATAACCAAATCATTCCAGTCATTCTGAGGCTTTGGCATTGAGGGCCAATTGTTGAGAGTTGTCCTGACTCTCAGAGAACTTTGTTAAGCAAAAACAATCCAAAGTCATGGATGTCGTCTTCTAGTGGATTGGTTATTCCCATTGCAACTAAATTTTGTTCCAGATCATCGCAAATATGGTGATGAAAGTCACACCAGAGAATCTCAGGCTGTGAAATGTTGGAAAAAAGGAGGAGGGTGGCAAAGAGATGTCAAAGCTGAGTCCCTGTTTTGATTTGGGCAGCCTCTTCAAGGCATAGTCTCCATTCACCATCATCTGCCAGCAGCCCTTGTGCGACACATGCTGCATGATATGTTGGTAATGGCTCCCACCATCCAGAAACATGACAAAGGTCTTCAAAAGCCTTGGCTCCTTTGACAGCAGTGAGAAGAGTACGAAGATAAAACTGTTCACCGGCTGTGGGCTTGATAAAGTACATCCTGCCAAGGGAGAACCCTTTTCGTTTGTGTAGCTTCCACTACTTTCCAACATCATCCCACGTGAAGTGTTGCAGAAATTCCTGATAGGTGTGTTTGCGTGCCTCAATTCCCAGTTGTCCTGGATTTGAATTTGCTTCAAAGTAAGCTGAGAGTGGTTTGCTGATGTGCTCATCATTCAATGACATTTTCAATTGTGTCCAGAGGATTGAAAGTTATCATATGGTGGCCTTCAAGATGGACTTGAAGCCATACAATTGGCGGGATCTGGTCATGCATTTTGAATTGAAGGATATGCCAGGCAGCCTCTGGCAGAGATATGTATCACCCATCAATCCACCTTCTAATCTCATCATGCTGGTATTCCAGGAGTGCACGATCAGGGCCTTTATGAACATATTTGAAGGGATACTTGATGCTGCCAATAGAGATGGCACATTTGGCATTGATGTGACAGTCAAGAAACATGCAGGGCCAGGGTATGGTACAATCCACTGATTATCCAACCAATGATTTCTGACCTTATGTTTACTTCCATCATTGGGCCTGGAGTAAAGTGGGTAGCCATTCTGATCCATGTTTGAGGTCTCCTGGAAATTTTTTGGGTAGCCCTTGCTGCATTTTCCATCTACCATGCAGGGAGCATTCAGGTTCAGTGCACCACATGGCCCATGAACCATGCACCACTTGACGGTTTCAAATAAGAGTGGCTGCATGTCAGGATCTGGCCAACATGCCCATATACAGGAGTCAATGGCTTCAGGTGTGAGTAGCTTGTAGGGCTCTTGGAGAAAAATGAGGAGATGGATGTGCGTTAACCCTCCTTTTGGAAATTTGATGGTATAAACATAGGCTACAGCTGTCCCAAAAATACCATCCCATGGAAAAGAGGTTCGCATGACGATGATGGCAGTGATGATTTGGAGGCACTTGTGGAGCTGTTCAAAATGATTTAGAGATAACAAAAAAGGAGAAAGTTATAAATACCTGGCTGTTGAACCACCCTTTCTCTTGAATCAGTCACCTCTTCCTCTTGTCCCTCATCACCATCTTCCTGTTCTTCTTCGTCATCCAAGTCATCATCCTCAATAAGGGTGGGGGGTTCTGTTGAAGAATGAGACTCAGAATAACAATAGCAGGCTGAAGATATGCATGGTCATTGTTGTACTCTTCCTGTTGGACAAAATCTCAGTTGTTGATTTCCTCTAAAAAATGAAATTTAGGGGAGCTGTTAGAAACCAAATTTACCTGAATGACTTACCATGAGCCTGTGACGCATGTCTGTGAGGAATATTATCTTGTCCAATCTCCTGAGTTGAAGGCGGGGTTGGTAACATGTGTGAGCTGGAGCGGTTTCTCAATGATGAAACAGTAAGTGGTACACTGTCAGGATTGGCAGGTGGTGCCTGGGCTGAATGCCATCAAACTGGTCATAGAGTGATTAATTGCAATGAGAAACATCATTTAATACGCAGAAGAAATACTTACTTATAGTTGAAGCTATGACATCTCAAGGTGTAGGAGTCTCAGGCCCAAGAGAAGGAGTTTGAGGGCAGTGAGGGCTTTCATCTGAATTTCACCACTGTCTTGTCCTTTCAGCGTGTGCATTGAGAACCCTTGCATTGAGCTTATGGTGGTAAGTGAGTCAGAAATTGTGATCACAAAAAGTAATGTATGTAAGTACTTACTGTCTGCCTGGCATTGAGTATAGGAGCGGAAGGTGTAACTGGATGGGGTGTATGAACTGTGGATCCTGATCCATTGATCTGGATGGTCTGTTCAGTATGTTAACACATAAAGTTATGGACTCAAAACATTTTATGCACTTACTCTGATTGTTTTCACCTCTGCTAACACTTTGTTGTTGTTGTTCTCACCTTTCACATTCATGCCATCATTGCTTACCCAAACAGTGGGCATTGGGAGTACCTATTCAACCAAAAAATGGTTAAATTGAGTGCTTGAGCAGTCCAAGGACAGAATGACAAGTACTTTGGTTCACCAGCAAGGCTTGATCGCATTGAAGATGAGCCTGTTGGTGCCAACATTGCTGACCCAAAGATCTCCTGCTTTGAGGCAGTTGGACCTGTTTCCATGGGGAAATAATTTGACGATTGGTGCCAATGACCATTTGCATTTAAGGAGGGGAAGATAGGATAATGCTTTCATCACACAAAATGAGTTGATATTATGCACCCCATTCCCTATAAAAACTCTTCTTGCAGGTGTTTCGCATTCAGGTGGACTCAGAGCATGGCTTTCATCCTCTGTGTTGCGGGATGTCACCTCCTAGGACTGTCTTGAAGGTCATTCTGAGTCTCACGCATTGACTGACAGGAATTCATACTTGCCCTCTCTACAGCTCCAGGTTGGGGTGTAGGTGTTTCAGGTCTTGGGGCAGGAGTTTCGCGGCAGCGAGGGCTTTGATCCACGTTGGCATTGAGTTGACGAACAGTTGCACAGGCCCGAATTTGATGTCGCTGAGGAGTGTTGAGGTCTTCATCAGGCCTAGTGAGTTAAGTGTGATTTTCTGCAAGTGGATTGAAGGGAAAATAACTTACATATCATCAGTTGGTAGTCCTGATCACTACACAGTACTGGATATGAGTTCGCGAGGATGTGCCACACCACCCTCATGATCATGAAGTCCACTGCTGCAAGGGTCCAAACATTCCAGAAAGATGTGAACAGGGATGGCCATCAGTTTTATGCCCAACCACCAATTGCCAATGGGACAGGATGGGCCAAAGATGGGTACAAATGGGTGTATTGCCTGGTGTCACCTTGCTAATCGTCTTCCTCCACATCAGCTACAGCCTCCAGGTAAGTTATTGTTCATGAAGTATACTGATTGACTCACATCTACCTTGCATCTACCCATCTTTTTTTTTTTTTTTTTTTCTGAGAATGTGTTGACTCAAGGTAATTGTTGACAATACTGTACCATTTCGATCAATTCGGCAGTAACGCGTAACACCAATATTTTTTTGACCCCAGATTTAATTTTTTTCTCGATTTGTCCGATTTTTTGAGATTTATTGAAAACGCAAAAAGTCAATCGAAAATACATACATTTCTTCTGCTACAGGTATTCCAAGGGCATAAAGTGTTACAAAGGGAGGGGTAGAGAGTGATGAAGAAAGGCACAGAGCGGAAAGAGAGTGATCATGTTCTTCATGGAAAATGACCTCAAAAACCTGGCAGCCAATCAGATTCTTCCTTTGAGGACCCTGTTTATCCTGTGGGAAACACCAAGACACCAATTGCAATTGTAATAGTAGATATAATACAAGTGGTTGTCACAGAAAAGTTACAATAATTTTACAATTTTTTAGACATTGTCACTGTGAAGTTATTTGAAATTTCTTTAGAAATTTCTTACAATAATTTGGTCCAAGTTAATGTGGCATGCATTCAGTGTTGTCCTAGTCTAGTAAGAGTGCAATGAAGTCATGGTGACATCACTCCCCTTGTCCTGGAAAAAGAGGATATTGCCAAAGAAGCTAGTTTGGAAGGTTTGGGACAGGCTGTGAGGCTGACAAATGAAGTGCATGTCACTGAGTTGAGGCTGGTAAACCAGTCCCCTTGCTGATCAACAACACCAAGTAGCCAAAGGGTCGGATCACTCCACATATCTGTCAATCGAGATCTGAATGAAAATCTCAGGTGGTGTAATGCTGCTGTTTGAGGAAAGAACTAGGGCCAGTTGTGTAGTCTGACAGGATTCAGGGGGGTCCCCCATAAGAATGTCTGATGGCAACACCCTGACCTAGGGGTGCCATCAGAGCTAGATGCAGTGATAGGTGATAATGTGAATTGAGAGTCCTACAATTGTAAGGGGCCACAGACCCCCCTGAAAGCCCTGATTAGTGTTACAAATGGAAAATCACGAAAGCAGTGCATGACAACAGGACAGTTACATAATTAGGTAGCTCAAACCCATGGAAGCCCAGGCCTACATATTATCGTCATGTAATGTGGTCCTTAGGTTACATCCGAATAACCATTGACATACATGTTGGGATGTCACGACACCGTGAACACTCCCTTTTGTCCGTTCTCTTTATTTCTTTTTCCTTTATTCCCTTAGCCACTCGTACTTACTATATAAACCCCCCAGTAGTTTACTATCACCTCAGTCCGTATAACCGAGACTGAGGTGAGCCACTCTTACTCGTATCTGAGATTACTCTTACTTACTGTACCTAGATCTTTCTCTATCTACTCTAGGTACATCACTAATATAGAGTCCATATAACCGAGACTGAGATCTTTCTCTATCTACTCTAGGGTTAAGATTCTACAGGTTATGGGCCTATAGTCACACATGGTGACCGAAGAACCTAACCCTAGATTTTAATCTTGTCACATCAAACACGTTACGAACGCGTAAATTAGATGCGTCCAACTGTCTTTGTTCTCCGTCTATTTCTCGTCATGGCGCCAAAGGAATCCGTCGCCGCCACCAGTCTTTCCCTCAACGAGGCACTGCTTAAAGCTGATGCACTTCGTCCCTTGATATCCCTTACTCGCCCAAACAACGTTTTCGTCGGCGAAAAGCTCGACAAACTCAAATCTAACTACAAGAAATGGAGCAAAGATATGACGCATTATCTCGCCATCAACGGTCTCCTCAGCTACGTCCTTGGTGAAAAATCCAAACCATCCCCTACAACTGAACCTCATGCCTGTGAAAACTGGGTGGAGAACGACCGCTTCGCCTATACGGCCATCGCAATGAACGTCTCCGACGACGACGAAGCGGAATTAGATATGGCAAAGGGGGCCAAAGCAGCATGGGACACACTAAGGGAGCGACACCAGAATGAGGGGCCAGTTCGACAGGTGGATCTCTTGCGCACTGCTCTTAATATTAAGTGCAAGAAAGGTACGCCACTCCCTCAAACGTGCCGCGAAATTTGCGACGCCGTAGACCAAGCTTTTGCGATGGGGGATTTTACAGCTGATCTATTTTGCTGCATTGCGATCATCAACTCTCTCGAAGATTTTCCCCATATCCGCTCCAGCATTCTATGTGATTTACGCGCTTCGACAAAGGACAAAGAATACACATCAAAGGATATTCGTCACTACCTAGAGAGCGAAGAAACCCTCCATTCCGCGACAAAATCATTCTCCACATCCGACGTCGCTCTTGCCATCCACACGAAGTCCTATAGCACTCCCATTTGCAGTAACTGCAAACGTGAGGGCCACACGGATTTATACTGCATCTCCACAGGAGGGGGAATGGCAGGCAAAACAATCCAAGAATCCAAAGACGCACGTAAGAGGGATCGCGAAAAAGCTCGAGGAAATACCAATAACGCTATAAAGTCCAACAGCAACACTGGAAAAATTGCCGTTAACGTGAAGGACTCCACAGGCAAAGCCTTCATTATCCACGTTGACCCATCCGACATCTCTGCTCCCAGTAGCTCAAAGACTGAGTTCGCCGGCCTAGCATCGGACCTTCCGGAGTCTATACTCCCTGACTCCTTGGAGAACATAGAATGGAGTGGTTGGTTAGCGCTTGAGGAGGAGCCTACAACCTCACTGGACTGGAGAAAGCACACTAAACCCGTCGACATCGCTGCTATCTCTGAAATTTCTCCACTCCAACAAAACAAGCGCACCCCCATCTCTCTTGACGATCTTCCCTTCTACGTCGACACGGGAGCAACTGTTCACATATCCCCAGAACAAGGCGACTTCCTCACGCTTCGTCCAATCGCAGCTCGATCCGTTAAAGGCGTAGGTGGATCATCCGTTACTGCCATCGGGCTAGGTAATATCAAACTTCACATTGCGCGCGGAGCGCATATAATCTTGGAAAATGTTTTATTCATTCCTAATGCAGCAGTGTGGCTTATCTCGGTTAGCACACTTGCGCGCGATAGCCAAGCCGTCGCTCATTTTGACGAGGCTACCTGTTGGATCACCAACAAATCTTCCGGTGCGACAATTGCCCATGGCACGCTCCTTCCTACCAAAAACCTCTATTCCCTCAACCTTCTATCTCCCCATGCCGAACACGCCTTTACTATATCTCACGCGCCTGATCTCGAAACATGGCATCGTTGTCTTGGCCATGCAAACTACCAAGCTGTACGAGAAATGGCGAAGAACGGCTTAATCCCAGGTATGCCTGCCAGCTTTCCCCCCACAAATCCACCTAAATGCGAGTTTTGCGTGCTTGGTAAACAGACAAAGACACCAGTACCAAAGACACGCAAGGAGGGGCCGGGGCATAAGGCTACAAGGGTGTTGGAGAAGGTGTGGGTTGATTTATCAGGACAGCACCTGAGATCTCGCGCAGGAAATGAGTATGTCATGGATATCGTAGATGACTACACAAGTCAATTGTGGTCAATTCCCTTAAAAAATAAGGATGATGCGTTCCCAGAACTAAAGGCATGGGAGTTAGCGAGGGAATCTGAAACCAGTCAGAAAATTGGTACCTACATCACCGATCAAGGGGAGCTAAAGAGCGACAAAATGAACGAATGGTTGAAGTCCCGTGGTATCGAACAGCGCTTCACAGCGCCCTACACCTCTGCTCACATAGGACGTGTAGAACGAATGCATCAGACCCTTATGGCCAAAGCCCGGACTATGCGCATTTACGCTGACTGCCCTCCCTATTTATGGGATGAATTTTATCTGACAGCGGTGCATCTTCATTCCAAAACTCTCACACGTTCACTTCCAGGAGGTATAACACCTTGGGAAAAATACCACAGGCGAAAACTGGACTACTCTTACATGCGTGAGATAGGATGTCGAGTCTTCGTTCTCATACAAAACAAACACAACCCAAAAGTCTTCGACCGTTCCATTGAATGCACCTTGATAGGCTATGATCCAAATGCAAAAACTTACAGATGTTACCATAGGGAATCTAAAAGAGTAATAAGCTCTTATCACGTACGCTTTCTAGAAAGCCATGATGGACACATGCGTTCCCTCCCTGCAACCGAGGATATACCATTGACGCTAAACGAAATCCTTCAAAATGCTACACCCACTCCTATCTTGTCAGATGACGAAGAGGAAGATGTCTTACCAGATGATCTCTCACAAATCAATAATACCCAAGATCCCCAACACGTGGCCAATCCAACAGATGATGCTCAGATCAGGCACTCATCACGTATCGCCGAGAAGACCAACAAACCCAAACCGACCCGCACTGAAATTGCCATCCAACAATCCATAGACACTGGAATTCGACTTCGTGAAACTCGAGCTGAACGCAAGAAAACCCTCCAAGACATCCAGGAGGAAGAAATGCGCAACTCTCCAGAAATCGTCGAAAACGCTGCCATCGCGGAGTTAAGGGAGATATTTGGGACCCTAAATCTCAGTGATGTTGAGGGTGATCGCATTGATCGGGCCCTATCCGCTATATCCGAACTACCTGAAATTGATCCCTCGACCCTGGAATTCGAGGACGAGCCAAGGACTTGGAATGAGGCAAAAACATCAGCAGACACTAAACGATGGGAAGAAGGGTACTGTGACGAACTCAAGTCACTCAAGGATATGGGTGTGTACAAGCTAATTCCCAGATCAGACGTCCCACAAGGAAAGAAAATTAGGAAGGGAATGCCGGTCTTTAGAATCAAACGCAACGAGATCGGAAAAGCGATGCGTTGGAAGGTTCGTCTCGTATTCAAAGGTTGCGAGCAGATCTACGGTAAAGACTATACTAAAACGACCTCACCTACCATGCGCATGGAGTCTTGGCGCATACTCCTTCATATAGCCGCGACACTCGATTGAGATGCTCAACAAATTGACATCAAGACAGCCTTCCTATATGGATTACTTCCTGAAGGGGAGTACCAGTACATGGAACAACCCCAAGAGTTTGAAGAACCTGGTAAGGAAGACTGGATATGGGAAATCCAGCGGGGCCTATACGGGATGAAGCAAAGTGGCCGTATTTGGAACATAACGATGAATGAGAAAATGATCTCATGGGGCTTCACCCGTCTGTCTTGCGAATCATGCATCTACTATCGTAAAACTGACACAGGCACCACCATCTGCGCTGTACATGTCGACGACTTCCTGTCCATTGCAAGCAACAAAGACGAAAATGAGAGATTCAAAAACAAGATGCGTGAAGCATGGACAATATCTGATCTCGGTAATGTTCGCTTCGTCGTGGGCATAGCAGTAGACTGGGATAGACCTAACAAAACGGTCATGCTCTCCCAAACAGCCTTAATCAACAAAATTGTAGCTCAATTCGGACAGTGAAACGCCTCACCATCCACATTACCAATGGATCCCGGATTAAAATTGCGATGCGCCAACTACAAAAATATGTCAAAGGTCGAGTTGGATGATATCAAAAAACTCCCATACCGCTCACTTGTCGGATGTTTGCTTTACCTGTCCATCGGCACGCGTCCCGATATCACATACTCCATCCAACAGCTCTCTCAATATCTTGACTGCTATTCATATGCTCACTGGAATGCAGCAATCCGTGTGGTACGTTATTTATCGGGCACGCGAAATCTCAAACTACGTCTCGGCGGAACAAACCAAATATCCTTACTAGGTTTTACCGACTCAGACTGGGCCAACTGTCTTGACACACGGAGAAGTGTAGGTGGTCACGCATATTCACTAGGCTCGGGCGTCGTATCCTGGCAAGCGAGAAAACAGAAAACCATAGCCGCCTCATCCTGTGAAGCAGAATATACTGCAGCTTTCGAAGCTTCAAAAGAAGGCATTTGGCTACGCACACTCCTCAACAGCATAAATCACACAACCACCAAACCCACCACAATCTGCTGCGACAACAACGCCGCCATAAATCTATCAGAAGACCCAGCCCTACATGACCGCATAAAACACATTGATATCAAACATCACTTCCTCCGCGAGCGCATTCAATCCAACGAAATATCCCTCTCCTACATAAATACCAATGACAATATTGCCGACATATTCACTAAGGCTCTCGATATAAAGAAATTCAATCGCTTCCGCGGGTTCCTAGGACTCAGCTAATTCACCAAGACTCCACGCGAGGAGGAGTATTCACAGTGAGGAGGAGTGTTGGGATGTCACGACACCGTGAACACTCCCTTTTGTCCGTTCTCTTTATTTCTTTTTCCTTTATTCCCTTAGCCACTCGTACTTACTATATAAACCCCCCAGTAGTTTACTATCACCTCAGTCCGTATAACCGAGACTGAGGTGAGCCACTCTTACTCATATCTGAGATTACTCTTACTTACTGTACCTAGATCTTTCTCTATCTACTCTAGGTACATCACTAATATAGAGTCCATATAACCGAGACTGAGATCTTTCTCTATCTACTCTAGGGTTAAGATTCTACAATACACACACAAGCCCATTGGTAACAAATGATATTGTTTTAACATGTGGGCACAAGTATAGAATTCAAAACTTAAATAGCTTTCAAAGGGAAATGGCTTTTACTGGGACTATCTCTGTGTTCTGGAGTTGATTTCTAACTTTATACATTGAAATGACAAGGAACTGTGCTTTTGTAACTCCCTCGAGCTTTAATTATGACTCTGACTCAATCCAAACTAGTCTTAATGACTCTTCAAGCACACTCACTTGGATTCCTTGGAAGTAATAGAGAGCTCTCTTACTGACTGATGAGACAACCTTACAAAAGCTAGTGATCCCCACTGAACATGCTGGTTCTGGGCACACTTTACTTATGTCTGCAAAAAATAGTCCTTTAATTGATTACAAACTTATTGACTACCTCAGATGCTACTGGGAGTGCAACAGCTGTCAACATGGGGATATTCCTTATGTTTCAGCCCGGGCACATCCTCCTTTAAGGCAATTCGGGGGGTTCAATTTTTAATAACAAGTTCGGGCTGGTCCAAGAGTTGGACCAATTAATAAAGTTTTTAGTAAAGATTTGAAATGGGCTCAGTGGTGTGTAGCACACCTGAGCTGACTTTTTAAAATTTGGTAGTGTTTCTTCTCGTGGCAACACAACACACCAGTATTGATGTAATGATACCCTTGTNTGGTGTGAACTCCAACACCCTGTTCTGAGGTTTTTCACTCTAGAACACCTTGTAGTGAACTATTTTATAGTGTAGTCTTTTTAGGCAGTACTTTACAGTGCTCCACCTATTCCTGCAGGAATCCAGTCATTCCAGTGGAATTCCACTGGAATAGGACTAGAATCAAACAGAACAAGGTTGAAAACCATGCAAATTTACCAGTCCTTCCAACCTTATCCTGACATACTCAGACTTACGAAATTCACATCTAATGAAGTCATACATCAAATTGCAATGTATTTAAATATATTTAAATAATGACATGGGGTGTATTTTACTACATACTACTACATAGAGTCTATATTGAAGGGAGGGGGAAGGGGGAGGGACAAGGAAAGGGAGGGACAAGAACAGGGGAGGGACAAGGAAGGGGGAGGGACAGGGAACAAGGAAGGAGGAGGAGGGACAAGGAAGGGGGGGTGGGACAAGCGACAAGGAAGGGGGAGGGACAAGGAACAAGAAGAAAAAGGGGAGGGACAAGAAAAGGGGGAGGGACAAGGGACAAGGAAAGGTGGTGGGGCCAAGCACACTCATCATCGAGCTGGGTGCTGGCGTTGTTTCATTGGTGCTGGGCATTGTTTCATGAGCAGTGGGCGTCATTTTGTGGGTGCTGGACATTGTTTTGGGGGTGTGTTGTCACATTGCCATCATCGTGTTGTCATTGTCACATGTTGCATGCATGTTGGCGTGGACATGGACATTATTGTTTTGGTGTGGACATGGACATGTCACCATGGACGTCATCATGTTGGCGTCGTTGTGGGGGTCGTGGACACTGGGCGCTGTGGCGTTTCATGGGCAGTGTGGTGCTGTCATGTGTCGTGTGGGCAGTGGGTGTTTTTCGGTGAGCAGTGGGGCGTTTTCGTGGGCTCTGGGGTGTGTTTGTGGGCGCTGGACATCGTTTTGTGGGCAGTGGGCATAGTTTGTGGGCGGTGGGCGTAGTTCATAGGTGGTGGGTGTTATTTGTGGGTGCTGGTGTGTTCATGGGTGGGGTTTGACTAGGGATTGTCACAGGTAACCCCTGGGTATTTTCAGTCATACCCGTACCCTTACCCATGGAAACCCATACCCGCAACCACAGGTAACGGTTTCTGCAGGTAAGGGTAGGGGTTTGCGCGGGTTTGGAGGGTCTGACGGGTCTGGCAGATTTGGCAGGATTAGTATGATATATAATAAATACTACATGTTATCTTTTCTACCTTACTTGGCTGTGCACATGTCACCGTTTCCCCCTTCTGAGTGGAGAGACAACATCGATGACAACGATGAACCAAAGTCATCGCCACCCTCCATTGTTCATCGCCGCTCTACACCGTTCATCGTCACTGTGTGTCATCATTCACCCAATGCATCCTTCTGACGGCGCTTATGCATTAGATTTGGATCTTGGGTCTTCGTGTAGGTAGTATGGTTGTCGTTTAATGTAGGTAATAGAACGAAGTAGACGACTTACCGAATGTTAAAGCAGAGCTTCCCACTCTGCTGCCCATCTGCTTCCAACCCCTCCCTTTCATATTCCAATGCCCTCGGACTTGCACTACATCCATGTCCTGTCCGAGGGGTGCTTGCTGTCCAGTTCTCGAAGTAGCATTGTTTTGATGAACGTAAGCGGTTTCCCCACATTATTTTGTTGGCGTAGAAGTCATTTATTGCACTCTGGGGGGTCGTTGTGACTTGCGTGGAGAGTTGCATGGGTGGTAACAATGTCTGGGGCTTTGTAGGTGACTTGCTCAATGTCAGAACAGGTCTTGGTGGACGACTTACCAAACATGGGAGCAGAGCTTCCTGTACTGCCCATCCACATCCAACCCATTATCACCCTTTCCAGCGACAACACCCATGTTCCTGCATATGTGTGTTGTTTCGGACAAACGTAACGGGTTTCTTGCAGTCTGGGGTGGTTGCAACTTGTTTGGAAAGGTACGTGAGCGGAAACAATGTCTATCAAGTTGTAGACAGCTCACCTAATGTTGTATGTTGATGTATTTCATGTTGCAATTGAAATGGGACTTGGATTGGTAGTGTCCTCTCAACGCTGGGTAGAACATGGGTGGCTGCAATCTGTTTCCTTGCTTCCTCCGCAGCTGTTTCCTCTGACGCCTGTGGAGCCTTCGCAAGAGCTGCATCATCGAAAGCAGCGAGCGCCTGACAAAGAAAGTCTTCCTGATCTACAGATTTCAGCATGGCAGCGCTGAAGCCATCCTCCTCAGCTACAAAGTTCCGCAATTGAGTGTGTCGTGGTCATCGTCTTGTGGTGGGTCATTTGTCGTTGGTCCCATGTCACTGAAAATACCTGGCATGTTGGTTGTCAAAAGATAACTCGGAGGAGTGGTTGTGCTAGCTTACCTGGGCTGGGCACAACCTTGTCAACATCAGATGAAGCAGCACGTCTGTTGATGTGCCGCCTCATCGTCATCGCCTCACGTTGATCTGGGTGCTTGTCGGCTGGTGACGTGGCATCGCTGCTGTGCCAGGGTGGTTGTGAGAGGTCGATGAGGGTAGTTAGTAGTCATCATCACTGAGGGTGGTCATTACCAGTGACTAGTGACCGTATTGGTGTGGTGGTCAAGGTCTGGGAGTGGTTGTTGTTGATGCCCAAATCAAACATCGGTGTTTGATCAGCAAACACCAATGTTTGATTTGGGCGTCACCGATGTTTGATTTGGGCATGGCAGGTATAACTACGGGTACCTGCCAACCCACGCTGAGGGTACGAGTATAGCAAGGGTCAGATAAATCCAACCCGTACCCGTACCCTCACATACCCTTACCCGCAACCTGCACAGGTTGCAAAACCCATGACGATCACTAGGTTCGACGTGGCATATGCCAACAAGCAGTGGGGGGCAAGGGGGATTGCTGCATCACCTTGACCTTGCTCTTGTTGTTCTGTGATGTGGTGTCGCCACATTGTTGTTCAAAGGTGTCGGCGTGGTTGTTGTTGGTGGTTGTGGTGGCCATGGGTGGTCAACAAGCAATGTGGTTGGTGGTAGCTATGGGTGATGGTGATGATGTGCCATTGGGCAGTGACGAGCATGGTGGGTGGTGGTGAGAAGGAAAGAATGGTTGTGTTTGGTGACCATGATTGCCAAACAGATGTTGTTTGGTTCTCTGTCAGAAATAAATAAATGGTAATTAGTAACAAATAACAAAGAAATACATAGATTCAACAGAATACTGTTTCTGCCCATTCCAGGGAAGACCATTCCAGTGTAAATTCTGGAATAATCAGATTCCACCAGAATGAGAAAACACAGGAATGACAAATTTAGTGGAGCTTACTGCTAAATTTCATTCCACCGGAATGACCAGAATCCTGCAGGAATAGGGGGGGCACTGATCAGACCTCTTTTTAGGCTCCAAGTATATTGAAGTGACCTGATCATGCACCAACCACAATTCCTGCTACCTTCGACTTGCACATTTCTTGGATGTAAACTTTAATCTAATAGACTGAGCTGTGTCTAATGATAGTTGTGATTGTAGTAATTGTATTTCACTATAGAAGGTTTTGTAGGGGAAATTGCTAAAATTCACATTTCTATGGGTGTAATGTTACACTCTGTATCAATGCCTGTGGAGCTTTGGCTCTGTAAATTGTACTAAGAATGTTTTAAGTAATTTTTTGTGGGACCTATCCCATCATCAAGTGCCTGTTGGTTGGGGTAGGTGACTGAGGTACAGATGAAGAGATCACACTCTTCATCACACATCATGTCAGATATTGAAGCTATGAAGAGTTGATCAAAATATATCACACCCCAATGGGCTGAAGAGTTGGTTGTAATCATACAGTAACTTCCCAATGATATGATGGTACTGATGATTGGTTTCTATGTTAGGACTTTTCACTCACTATCAAATAACTGATTGAATGCCATTTCAAAACAATATACTAAAACATTACTATTCTCCAAGCTACAATCAATATCAGATATCAAAATGTCATACCATTCCAAAACTTTACTCAAGTCACAAAACTTTGTGCCAATGTTTGTTTCCACAAAATATATCAAGAAAGCTAGTACCTTGACCCTTGTTAAAATTATCAAGCATTGAAAACATCTTTTTCATTATCATCCAGATCCTCTATGAAATGTTCACTATTCCATGTCATGAATGATAGCCTGTTTTCTAATACTCTGGGTGCATCTGACAAGTTTTTACATCTGCACCATTCTCTACAAGTAGCTTTGCAATTGCCTCATTGTCTGCATATAATGCTGCCTGGAGTGCATTTCCATACTATCCCCCTTGTGCATTTACATCTGCTCCCTTGTCTAGGAGCAGCTGTGCAATTGCCTCTTTCCCTTCCGCTGATGCTGCTTGGAGTGCATTTCCATACCATCCTCCCTGTGCATTTACATCTGCTCCCTTGTCTATGAGCAGCTTTGCAATTGCCTTATTGCCTGTAGATGATGCTGCCTGGAGTGCATTTCCATAGCATCCTCCCTGTGCATGTACATCTGCTCCCTTGTCTATGAGCAGCTTTGCAATTGCCTCATGGCCTTTATATGATGCTGCCTGGAGTGCATTTCCCAAGTGTCCTCCCTGTGCATGTACATCTGCTCCCTTGTCTAGGAGCAGCATGTGCAATTGCCTCATGGCCTGTAAATGATGCTGCCTGGAGTGCATTTCCATACCATCCTCCCTGTGCATGTACATCTGCTCCCTTCTCAATGAGCAGCTGTGCAATTGCCTTATTGCCTGTAAATGATGCTGCCTGGAGTGCATTTCCATAGTGTCCTCCCTGTGCATGTACATCTGCTCCCTTGTCTATGAGCAGCTTTGCAATTGCCTCATGGCCTGTATATGATGCTGCCTGGAGTGCATTTCCATAGTGTCCTCCCTGTGCATGTATATCTGCTCCCTTCTCAATGAGCAGCTGTGCAATTGCCTCATGGCCTGTATATGATGCTGCCTGGAGTGCATTTCCATGCTCTCCTCCCTGTGCATGTACATCTGCTCCCTTGTCTATGAGCAGCTGTGCAATTGCCTCATGGCCTGTATATGATGCTGCCTGGAGTGCATTTCCATAGTGTCCTCCCTGTGCATGTACATCTGCTCCCTTCTCAATGAGCAGCTGTGCAATTGCCTTATGGCCTTTATATGATGCTGCCTGGAGTGCATTTCCAAGTGTCCTCCCTGTGCATGTATATCTGCTCCCTTGTCAATGAGCAGCTGTGCAATTGCCTCATGGCCTGTAAATGATGCTGCCTGGAGTGCATTTCCATAGTGTCCTCCCTGTGCATGTACATCTGCTCCCTTCTCAATGAGCAGCTGTGCAATTGCCTTATGGCCTGTATATGATGCTGCCTGGAGTGCATTTCCTAAGTGTCCTCCCTGTGCATGTATATCTGCTCCCTTGTCTATGAGCAGCTGTGCAATTGCCTCATGGCCTGTATATGATGCTGCCTGGAGTGCATTTCCCAAGTGTCCTCCCTGTGCATGTATATCTGCTCCCTTCTCAATGAGCAGCTTTGCAATTGCCTCATGGCCTTTATATGATGCTGCCTGGAGTGCATTTCCATAGCGTCCTCCCTGTGCATGTACATCTGCTCCCTTGTCAATGAGCAGCTGTGCAATTGCTTCTTGGCCTGTATATGATGCTGCCTGGAGTGCATTTTCATAAAGTCCTCCCTGTGCATTTATATCTGTCTCACTTCTGACAAGACATATGATGCTTCAGTTAGTCCAGCCCATGATGCATAATATAGTGGTTTAGCAATCTCATACCCCTTCATCCTGAAGAAGCGCCTATCAATATCATGAATTTTAACCCAGTTCACAAAAGCATTATTTTCATCTGTCAGAAGCTTCATCATCATTACAAATATTGAAGATGACTGAGATTGACTCTTGCAACTAGATTGTGCATGTATGATCCAGTGTTCTGCAGCATATTTTGCAAGAGGGGAAGATACATCCAGATTTTTATCAAGTGGCTCAGATGTGTTGAATTGCAGAAGATAGGCCAGACAGATTTGAGATATGACAGAATGAGATAGCTCCTCACTGAAACTGAAGTATCTGACTTGCTTCAGATTATGGCTTTGAACATACTGAGATTTGAGATATTCTTTGACAGAAAAGTGAGA
The DNA here is from genome assembly GCF_000143565.1 of Laccaria bicolor S238N-H82. Classification (NCBI taxonomy): domain Eukaryota; kingdom Fungi; phylum Basidiomycota; class Agaricomycetes; order Agaricales; family Hydnangiaceae; genus Laccaria; species Laccaria bicolor. The sequence goes on along the minus strand of NW_001889951.1, from coordinate 79,108 downwards.
AAGCTTGATAAAACCTATTTGATAGTTAGTGCTCATTTCAATCTGTTATTCTTCTAAGCCACACCTTCTGAGTTCATAATGAAACTAGAACATATTTTCAAGACATCCTTGACATCTTGAAGTTCATTATCAGAGTTGTACTCTGGTCCATTCTCAGCAGAAAGATCAACAGCAGAAGTTGCAGCCAGTTCTGTCAGTTTAAGTGGACGAACAGCAAAAGACAGCCACTGTAGAAAGGTTTTAGCATAACCATGATCTTTTTCATTGATTCCCAGCAAGATTTGATCATAGGTTTTATCCAAACCCTGGGGTAAATTAGATAGCTGCTTTTTCAAATTAGTCTTAGTCCGGCACTTTTTAAGCTCATCTAACTGCAATGCAACCCAACGAAACCTAAAATTGTGTTTTTAACAATCATCCTGTCATTTAGATGTTGATAATAAACATACATTCCATCTGCCTGTTCCATTAACTTCAGCTTTACTTGCTCTTGAGTGTCAAAACTCCATTTTTTCAAGTCAGAGTCATTCTGAAGCTGATAGTCAAGATAGGCTACAAGATCATAATTCTCAGATTCCTTAACCAAGTCAAGATAATTAGAAGACTTGAGCTTGTCCTCAATCTCCTGTTCTGGGCGGCTAGTAACTATTAAGTGAAGCCCAAGATTTTTATTTATCTCCAGAATAAAAGTCTGAATCCAGTTAAGAAGTTTTTCTCTTTCAGCATATTCATCAAGAGCATCCAGAATGATGAATGTTGAGCTAAAGCCATCAAGAATTATGTGAAGAGTATTCTGCAGATCACCCAGAGTTGGCTCTTTATGGCCATTGCCACAGCCAGCATACAGATTCACCAAGACTTTAGGCAGTCTACCCTCACACTTCAGAGAGAATTGCCAGATGAGTGATCACAGTAGTTTATCATGCAGCTGGAAATCCTTCTGTGAGTCTCTTCCATCAAAAAAGAAATATGCAGTAGCAGAATTGAATCTCTCAAGAATATTGTGGATTATTGCTGAGCTGTGAAGAGAAAATTTAATTTAATTTCATAAACATATTGAAATAATCAACCTTAAGATGGTTTTCCCAGAGCCAGCTGGATAGACTGTCAATAATGTATAAATTTACCAATTTTGACAGAAAACTTACATTTTCCTTTGATCCAGAGGAAGCCAGGCTGTTTGAGCCACCCATGAAATGTATTTCCCTTGAGAAACCATTCACAGGTGTCTGGCTGACTCTCCAGAATTGCAAGTGCAGCATTGTAGTTAATGGACTCCTTAGGTGGAGAAAGCCACTTATAAATCTTCTCCACTGTAACAGAAAAATGAAGTCAACAACACATTCACAACTAGAACCTGCAATAATACCCAGTTGGTCATCCCTAATTGTCTCAAGTGTGATTTGAATGTTTGGGTCCACACCTACCAATCACAAACAACATTAAGATGAACATGATGTTTTTCTTACTACTTACCTTGATTGATGATACCTATTAAAATATAAGTGAAGGCAATGACATCTGATGGTCCAAATGCAACAAACCATAGTTAGGGCCTGTATTCACATTTTGAGCTGGGGCTGAAATGTTGTTTATAATGTTAGCCTGAAAGTTTGTTGAGGACTCTGCATGGTCTGTCTAACTTGAGCAAGCCTGAACTATATTCATAAGAGTACTGACTGGTAGGCATCAGTTCTGCATTCAAATCAGAATTAATAGATAGAGTAACAGGCAGGTCAGAACTTGGAAAGTCTAAACAGTGTTATCAGAAATAGAATATAGAGATTTGAAGCAAGCATGAACCTGTCAAGATAGGAGAATGGTGTTGAAAGGAATCAGCAGCTCCTTGCATGGGACCTTCAATCTGATCAACTGTGTGATAAGAATTAATGAAAGTTAATATGAACATTATGGAAAAGAGATTGAGGGGTGTCTCACAGGCACCAGTCATTTCAAAAATGGGGGTGATTAATGGAGTAGTAGGCAGGTAAGAACTCAGGAAATCTATATCAGTGTTACCAATGATGAATGATAGAGATTTGGGGTTAATGCAGACCAGTGGAGATAGGTAAAACCTGTTGCAAGCACTGGAGCCCTCCATCCACAGAGACATCAACCTGATCACCTGGAAATTTGAAATGATGAGCAATCACTGCTCACTTTGATGCAGGAAGATTAGAATGTATCTTACTGCTGCCTGCCATGGCTATGTCCACTGCACTGATGGTTGAAGATGGAGTTATCAAGCTAGGCGGGGCGGTGCTGGGGCTGATGGATTCACGTTAATATTTATCTAGTAGCCCGAGATCATGAACTCTAACCTGAAACCACCATAGTGTTTATTACGTGGGTGGTCAGTGATCGTGCCTTCGTCGGGCAATTCCTCGAGCTTGCGTTTCAAACGGTTTTCGCGGGGATCAATGGGATCAGACATGGTGGTTCAGAAGAGAGAATCGATGCTGTGCGGCGTCAATCTTCAAAATGGCTAACGGACCGTTTCACAGAGTCAGCTGACGTTCCTGATTGAGGTCCCTCCCACTTGCCTCCCACAGTGGTTTGGCATCAAGTCAGGCTACAAGGATGGCGGTCAACCGAGAAGTGTGTCAGAGAAGCAAAACGACAAACACCTCTCAAGACTGAGGGAAATTGAAACTCCAAGGGACGAACGAAAGGAAGATGTGTGGTCACGATCGTGCTTGTTTTGCTTGTGGCTGTGCGAAAGATGACTAAACACACCCTTTTCTTTCATTACCTTGCGACCCACCTATGGGCCCTCCTACTTGCAAAATCGTTGTTGTCAAGTAGATGTTGTGTTTGTTCGGCCAGCTTCCCGTCGCAAAGTACCCATGGATTCAACTCCGCCACGAACCCCCCTCATCAAATGGAGTTTCATGACTAGTTGTCCAATGTTTCCTCTCTAGGTTCAGCTACTGCCGACATCGCCTGGAGACCCAACCTCGCACTGTGATCAAAATTTAACCCGATACCCGCCTTCGTCAACTTGTACCGATCCACAGAGAGCGGGGAGCTGTTGAGATTCAAAGCATGCGCTGAAGATGTTCGAGTGCACCGGCTCTGAGTGAGTTCCTCCTTCCGTTAGATTTACTCCCCTTTCTGCCTTAGCTCGTTTTCCCCTTCTGTGCCGCAACCATACCCCTCTTCCTCCGTCTGCCTACGTTTGTCTGATATGCTGACAATTCTGTGACAGTTCCAGTCCTCTTAACCTCGTTTACGAGCGCTATGCTTGAAAAGCGTACAAACCGCAAACCACAGATTTCTACTGGTACGACGATTGAAACATTGAAATTGGGAAGTTTACTGGATGCTTACGGTATGAACAGGATTTTGAATCAAATTTTTTTTGCTTCAACTCCATCTTTGGACTACCACCCAGTAACGCGCTCGAAGCGACTCCGTTGGCTCAAGTTGATCGTCAGTATATCTTTCTTTCAAGTCGACAATGCCTGCCCTAACGGCCTTTCCGTTGCAGACATGGCGGGCGGTTTTAACGATGCCCAGCTCGACGACGGCAATACCCTCTTGAAAAGCTCCACACGGCATGCTAGGTCACTGCCCATCTGATCATGATCGCAAGCTTTAGTTGGAGAGCTGGAGAGTCGGGATAACCATATCTCCTTTGGTAAGTTATCACCCTTGCGTTACTCATTCATTCGTACCCTTATTCCTCCCTCGATCTCTGGATGCCTTTCACCTCGCATATATCCGATGTCTTGCTCGCTAATTACTTCCGTCTGTTACTCAGGTCCTGGTTTCATGCCACCAACGCAAGCCCCACTTCGTTGATCCTACCGTCTTTCCTAGGTCCACCATTAGTGTTCGCAAGTTCAGTTCAGTCCGGTTTTTTGCCCCCAAAACGCGCAACCGCGGACCGCAACCGGTCTAGGACTGACCCAGATATTGAGGGAACCGAACCGAACCACCTAGGACCGGTCTATTTCGGTCTATGGAGCCGGTTCAGACCGATCCAGACCGGTTTTTTTGCGTATAATTTATTATACCAATATAAACCATTTGTATCTTGACTATTATTACTCTGAAAAATAAACGGGTTATATGAAATAGTAAAGCATGTAAATACCCATTATTCTACCAATTTTGAAGAGATTTAATGAATATTTGACATAGCTATGACTGAAACCGAATTACATCTCGTAGAGACTCGGGTAAAATATGGATTTGGTTATATCTTTTTCAATTCTTAACCGTTTTTGATGAAACAAAAACCCAATAAAAGGTAATAAACGTGGTTACAAGGGTATGTAACGCACGTGACCGTTTAACCGGTTGCAACCGATCAAAACCGGTCTTTGAACGGTTTTAATATATTTTCGAAATGAGGCAACCGGCAACCGGACCAACCCCAAATTGGGGCAACTGCAACCGAAAAAAAGACCGGACCATGGTCCGGTTCAGTTCGGTCCACCGGTTTTTTGTGGTCCTATGGACTGAACCTTTAAACACTATCCACCATGACCCGCACGACCCAGCCACTTGCATCCCTTCGTGCATCGACTCACGCAGGAAATTTCGCCATCGTGCAAAGCTCACTCACGTGAGCAGGTGCTGTTGAACTTTGAAGCAAATATGTGACGGCGGAAAACATTGTAAAGTTGCACCCGCTCAGGCAAACGAACAGAACCTTTCAGATGACAGCTGGTCGTGTTTTATCGTCTTGACCTTGCCCATCACGCCACCTTTCTAGCACCAGGATAAAAGAAGCTGAAACCCTCTCTCAGGACACGACGGTCTTTCAATGCCTTATCGAGCAACGAGCATGGCAGACTGAATGCTGATCATCATGAGTTTCTTCTGCGCACACAAATGTTAACGATACTAGTCTAAGGGCTACGCACCGTTACGGTTAACTGCTGTATACATGGGGCTGGATTGTTCAGTGCGTTTCCTCTCTACCCCTAACTCTTCTTCTACTAATCGACTGCAGCTGTAAACTACGACAGGTTTTCCCCTACATAAGAGGCTTTCTTCGGTTGTGAAAGTCTGAACGGACAGAAGATGCCTGCTTGCCCTGTGTTGGTTCTTAGTAGTGGCCCTTCCTCGTTCTTGTGGTCCGCATTTACGTGTCTCCTTCTAGTTTTGGGTTCTCTTCGAGTTTTTCAATCGCTAGCTGATTCCACACAATCGTTACTGTGCTGGATATTTGTGTATGCTGGGCTGATGACAAGTGGCCTTCGAAGAGATGATCGACTGACAAGGTTTCTGTGCTAGCTTGACTCTCGACATCTTAACTCGCCACCTGCATGCGTGAAGTGCGCCGGGTTGCCTGCGTAAACCACCATATTCTACAACTGAAACACCAAGTTTTCATTGTCTTCTTGATTGATTGTGAAGAGCAGGCCCGGCGGCGTCGTCCTCCTGGTTATCTTGAGCGACTTGCAGCCATCTCGCTTCTCACTTGTCCCCGATGCTTTCGTTCTTTTCGGCCGCATAGGGGAGGGTTGGTGGAAGCGAAATGCCTGTTGCGTTGTGACGTGTGGGTCTTTTTCGTTCGCCCCTCATTCCTACTGAAATCAAACGTATCCAGCGGTACCTCCAGGAGCGGCGATTCCGGGCCCACTATACATACATCTAGCCTCCATTCACTTTACGTCGGTATTCCTGACTAACATCTCTACGACTTGAAGGACTGATCACAACTCATACAGGGAAAGGAAACCCAGCTACATGTCTTATTATTCGACTAAGATGGCTGGAAAACTGTTGACTTTTAACGTGCAAACATCATGTCCAAACTATTCTTCCGAGGAACCGTGCTTAAAGACCGTTCTTCCTCCTTCGCACCAAGTAGTGGGATTCCTTATGGAGAGTGTCACCCGTCCATGAAGGTGGTTGTTCTGCTGTGCTGATTGGGCACTGCGACTGAGGCGGACTTGAACCATTCCTAGATCCTCTGTCGCGCATATTTGATAGTTACTGAAGCAGAATTTCATGTTTTGGTAGTAGCGCGGGAGTTGTACACAATACGTCATGCTACAGATGGCCCATGGGTCCTTGCTGCGTAGATTTTGCACAGCAAGTTGTTTTACGACCTCCCGAATAAGCGCTAACCCGGGTTGGACCAACTTCCATACGCTACAAACGGAGAGAGTAAATCGTGAGAGCAGAGACCATGACAAGGTTCTAACACACATGCATGAGTAAGAACAGAAAGGGAGAACCAAGAGGACGGACCACAGGAGGGTGAAAAGTCCCGTTGCGAGCGTGAATGGCCTAGTAGTAGTATAACAGGCACCTGTATCATGTGTTTTAAGAATCCTGAGGCTCTTTTGTGATCATTGATAAGGGAAGTCATTCTGTCAAAGGGATGGTGTTTGTTTGTATCATCGAGGAACAAACCGAGAGACTTACCATGCAGATAGAAGTCATCCTTAATTCCACGCACATACCGAAAGGGCAGGAGCGGCTCGTCGAATCCTCCATTGATCACCAACGGGGGTGAAGGTAGCGGCTACAGGGAATGGAAGTTGAATACTGGAAGATCAAAGAAGCGAGGTGTCATACTTACCCCAGTCGAAAGGACACAGGGCGCAAAAACTTCGCTACCAACAGTGACAACCCATCGCTCTTAATCGCCACCCCGAATCTCCTGAAACCGTTTCCCTCTCTGCTATCCTCCATGCAAGCAAGAACGGGGTAAGGCACGTGCGGCAGGATTCTGCACGCTCAAAGTTGACCACCAAGTGCTTTGTTTCGAGGTATTACGAATCTTGTGCAGCAGCAGCCCAGAGTTGGCCACGGGTAGGAGAAGACGAAGAGAAGGTCGGAGAAAGTGGTGAGTGCCAGCCCTTGCCTATTTTGTGGGATGGAATTGAGGAGGGCATGAAAGAATGAGAACGGGGTGGAATTTTTAGGTCTGTATGCCGGTGTAAGCAACGGGTTTTAGAAAAAAGAGAGGGGAGAAAAGAAGTACCCACTTGTACTTCATCAGAGCCTAGAACGATCCGTACACATCCTAGTCGAAGAACCCATTCCATCGCAACGTTCCCTTGAACTACACTGTGCTTCCTTGGTTTCACGGATGGACCACAACGAGGACGAGGGCACGCTTGCTACACGTAGGTGACACGGCGGCTGGAGATGGACGTTGAACGTTGAGCTTGAAGCTTGAAGCTTGATTGCGGAATAACTGCAAGGAGGTCTAGTTGCGTGGGCCACAACATTACACACCTGAATGAAAGATGTAGCGCAAACGGCGTTATAGGGCGAGTCCTTTGCGAAAAGCACGTTAAGAGGAAGGAAGAGCAATTGATACAGTCGTCTCGGACTTCGCTTGGCCCACCGACGCAGTAAGCTGGAGTGAAAACAGGTTCAGACCCCAGAAGAAGGGGAGATAAAGCACGAACTCGCCCTGGTATGATCTCCAGTCGCATATCACTCGGAGCGACGTATTCAATGCATCCTCGCTGGGCACGAAGAACACTGCAACCTGGAGTTACGACTACTTATGAGGTGTTATGATGTCATGGCATCCTTCATAGACGAATGTGACCCAGGTGTGACAGTTTGAACATTTCCTCGTCCTTCGTCCCAGAGCAAGTGAGTACGAAGTGGAACCTTTTTTTTGTGCGTAAAGCTCACTGACGTGAGCAGGTGCGGTTGAACTTTGAAGCAAATGTATGCCCTGGCAAACGTCAAAACAACGGAACCTTTCAGACAACCCAACACGTAATAGTGCCGTGCCAGAGCTTGAATGGACGACAGCAACAAAGGGTGACTTCGCCTGCTGGCTCTCTTTCTATTGTATGTCTTGGAGAACATCAGATCGCGACTATCCCACTGATCAATATCCTTCTATTAGCCTCCGAGAGTGAGGTCACCATCACCACGTCCACCCTCGCCACTACAAAACGTGTTCTTTCCAGACAGTTCATCAGGCATCGATCCAGACTCCATATCCGACGATGGCTCAGACGACGACGACGACCGGGAGGACGACCAAGGGATATGGCAGCAACGTTCCCCATCACCTTCATCATCCGTCTCCCATCTCGCAGCCAGCTTCGTTCAAAGGATGGGCACATTCGTGGGGGGCATAGCACCGCGATCACCTATTTTAAGCGATGCAGAGCTAGAAGCTGAAGCGGAGAGGGAACGCGACCGTAGTCGTAGAGAGGCAGAAGCCATACTCATGCGGGAGGCTCAACAGAGGAGGCTCGTTGAAGACCGTGTGCTGTCCATGATGGAGAGCACAAAGTCGCTCCCTCCACCGCCATCCAGGTCTCAGACTATGCCTAACCCGCCGTCTCCGTCTAATTCGCAGAAAGAGTCAGGTGGTAGTTGGTGGTCTGCTGCGAAGAATAGGCTCATGCCTAACGCCTGCTCAGCAAATCATATTGGACGCAAAAGCGAGGGATAAGGATAACAAGAAGAACGCAAGAGTGGCCTGCAAACGCTCAAGGCAAATTTAACAATCCAGCATTCGTAAACCTCAACATTCCAACAACACCTGTCCGATGTGTCCCTGTACCTTCTTCCTCCCCGTCCCCGCCTACCCCTTCTCGTCTGAGTCTCTTGAATATGCCACCCAATTTGACGCCTTCTCCCATGCGCACAACGGATACGTTGTCTTCTTCCCCTTCTCGCGAAGCTCCACCTTTGTACACGCAGTTCACATCCCAAGGAACGCTAGACGTACCAGGTACACTCTTCATGGTAGCCAAACACTTTGAGAAGCTGGAGAAATGGACCGTGGGCCACGTTAGGGCTTTGGAAGATTGGATGAACGATGTCGAGAGATGGTTAGTCGATAAGGAAGCGGAGAAGGAAAAGGAAAAAGAGAAGGAGAAGGAGAAGGAATCCGATTCTGAGTCGCTAAGACATGCGGGTTCTACGGACAATGTGAAGGAAGAAATCCATGACCTCTGAGATGAAGTCGTTGAGCTCCAAGGCTGATTAGGTGAGCTAGGTCGGGAGATGGCGAAAATTGCCACGGCGCTGAATAATCTTTTTGCGGGACCTAGAACGCAGTCCACCGCTGTATCGGTAGCACCACAAACCACTTCCTCCATCGTCACGCACTCACATCCGACATCTGCCATTGCAACACACTTGACAGGATCACCGTCAGGACCCAGTACGCCCATCCACCATCCCAGGCTATCGAGTACCACTGCAAGGGAATCGACGAGGCCGCCGATGACTTCGAAGAGGAGAGAGTTGGGCACGAGGTTACCGTACCCTGCTGGAGATTATTCTTCTCCGCCAGATACGTTCTCCCCCAGTAATTCTCCACCTTCGTCAATTAGTTCCGCTATGAGGCCTTTGTCAACAGCCATTTTGGGGCTACCCCTCCATTCATCGTCAGGACTGGGTACACTACCCGGTGCTTCATATTCCACCACCTCTCTTTCCTCGTTGGCTTCCGGTACGGGTAGGCCGCCGTCCCCGCTTGCTCAACTCAAGTTTGTGCCTGCTTCTGCCAATCGAACGGCCAGCCCGACGCCCGCACCAGCAAAAGGACGAGGAACACAACAAGGATTGCCGCCACCCCCGAAATCGGCTGCTGGTAAACGACAAACGAGTGTGAGCCCCACACCGAGGAAACAGTACACCGTTGCGCTTGGAGGGCCGATAACTGTGCCGCCTGATGAAGATGAGTTTTCTTCGAATGCTGCTTCTTTGTTTTTTGCCACCGCCTCCAATACCAATGCGAATACTAATACCCGTACGGATGCACCTGCTACTGCTCCTCTATTGAAAAGGGTAGGCACACCGCGGTCCTACTCCCGTGTGATTGGGGGTCTTTTTCTGTTTCTCCCGTAGGGGACGATGAAGATGACAAGAAGGAGGAGGAAGGAGCAGGTGAATTCAGAGAAGGTGAAGAGACAATTGGCAAATCTTCTGGCATCAAGCTCAGGAACGCGAATGGGAGTCTGTCTTCCACCACCTCAAACTCAATATCCCCTGGTGGGCCTGGGGGTGGCGATTACAAGTCCACCGCCACAATGTCACCATCGCCGTCCACGAGGAGGATCAGGGCGCAGAGCGCATATGGGTACGCCAGCCTCCTCCCTCCTCAGACTCAAACGCCTACCATGGGGACTACCGTGCCGCTAAAGCCGAAGTTGAGGTCCCGCTCTTCCAAGCGGCTTTCCTCTGGTACCAGCTCCATTGGGACAGGAGACGGAATGATAAGCGGTGGCCTCGGAGGAGGGGGGACCAAGTTCGTGGATCCCTTATTGTTAAGGAGGCACCAGCAAAGTCAAGAGGGATTACAGGTGAAGATGCCGATGCCGAAACCGGTGGGGAAGGTTCCAATTGGGCAGTTGGTTGCGTTTTTTGATGGGGAGAAGGGGGGGAAGACATAGGCTGGCTGGGTGGGAGAAGGTTTTTTGTTTTGTTTGGAAGTGGGATGAATGGATGAATGCCTGGGGTGAAGGAAGGGATGGAAGAAGGAGAAATGGGTATGGATCTGGAATGACTGATATGCTATGTACCTCTGACTTGCTTTACTTATACCCTCCCAATGATATGAGAGTCCTGATGCTTGGTTTTTATATTACCTCAGTTTTTTTTACGTCAATGCCTTTTTTTGTATAAAGTCAAGCCAAAAAAAAGAAAAACAAAGATTGGGGCTGTCCCCCTCAGAGTTGGTGGTCAAACATACTGGTACCATGCACTTTCTCTGACTGGCTTTACTTATATATAGCCCTCCAATATTATAACAGTGCTGATGCTTGGGTTTAATGTTAGGACTTTTCACTCACTAGAAAACAAAACAGTATAGTGAAACATTACACTCTTCTGCAAGCTGCATCCAATTATTTCCAATATCAGATTTCAAAATGTAATACAAGGGGGGTCCAGGATTTTTGATAACCATATGGGGTTGAGTTTTTTTCTAAGGCCTCGATGGCTGGACTAACAATTGAGACAGTGACAAATATGTAGGGCTACATATGTGTAATCATAGGCACTCAAAACTTTGGAATAGCCTGGAATCCTTGTTTTCATGAAATAGTTGCTCTCAATTTCTATGTATGGTGATGGAATTTTATATTCATCATATTGTGTCAAACAAACTTATCATAAAAAAAGCAATCAGTTCCAAAATAAGCATGAACCATATAATTTCTTCTACGGCCACCAAGGGTGGCAGATCCTCGTGCATTGTTCAAGTTGTCATCTCCAGGCACATTGAATTTGTTGGCAGACTTGGTGTTCTCAGTCTTCTGGGAGACTCAGTGGCCATTGACACTGCTATTTGCCTTGCGATTCACAGAGGCACTGATACGGAGTGTAACAATACACCTGTAAAAATGCGAATTTTAGCAATTTCTCCTATGAAACCTCCTATAGTAGAAATACAGTCACATTGATCATAAGGATCATTAGACACAACCCGGTCTAGTTGATTAAAGTCTACATCTGAGAAATGTGCACACCTTAGGCAGTAGGAATTGCGGTCGGTTCATGACTGAATCACTTCAATATACTCGAAGTCTAATAAAAGGCTACGCTACCATGAAATAGTACACTACCAAGTGTTCTAAAGTAAAAACACCCCCGCACAGGGTGTTGGAGTTTACACCAAACCAGGGTCTCACTTTATTATGGATTAAAAGATATTAATTCTAAAGATACATGCGCGAGCGTAGCAACTCGCCGAGTACCTGACACGAGAAGTCATTCGGTCACGTGCTACGAAGCATGATCCAAGAAGTCATGTGGAGAGACGCATCATGCATCATGCACATCATGCATCACACGCATCAACACATCACAAATCATGGCATCATTGACCCAAGAAAACTAAGCTTCATGAAATATTCCAAAGTCTACCGAAAGAGAAAAACTATGAACGATTTGCTGTGCGGTCCAAGGCCCGGGCATAGTATCTAATAATAGAGAGAAAAATCACTAAGCGGACCGTTCGTCTCGGCTGAACCGATCATGAAAACCGTTTATGGTGATTCCCGCATATGCATCAATACTGATGTGTCACGTCGCCACAATAGAGAAAACACTATGAAAACTTAAAAGAAGTCAGCTCAGTTGTGCCACACACAACTGAGCCACTTCAAACCTTTACTAAAAAGTCAGTATTAATTTGTCCAACCTCTCAGACAACGCACGGACATGTAAATATAAATAGAAAACATAGAATAGTATAAAAAGAGGACGCGCGCAGGCTGAAATGGAAGGAATTAACCCCTGTGTTGACCAGCTGTCGCACTCCCAGTAGCATCTGAGGTAGTGGATAAGTTTGTAATCAATTTAAGGACTTTTCTTCGCAGACATAAGTAACGTGTGCCCGGAACCAGCATGTTAAGTGGGGATCACAAAGCTTTTGCAAGGTTGTCTTGTCAATTAGTAAGAGAGCTCTCTACTATTACTGAGGAATCCAAGTGAGCATGCTTGAAGAGTCTTTAAGACTAGTTTGGACTGAATCAGAGGCATAATAAAAGCTCAAGGGAGTTATAAAAGTCTACAAAGCACAATTTCCTTGTCATTTCTTTGTATACAGTTAGAACACAATCCTAGAACACCGAGACAGTCCCAGTAAAAGCCATTTCCCTTCGAAGACTACTAAGTTTCGAATTCTATACTTGTGCCTGCACGTAAAAACAATACCTTTTGTTCCAAAAGGTCTACTAGACTTAGACAAGTGATATAAAATATACAAAATCATTTCCCCGAACTTCTACTTAAGTTCTAACAAAACAAGTGTGGTAATTCTATTTGCCGTACGAACCCGAACTCGAAGCACCGAGCACGTACCTGTGGTGATAAGTGTTTAAGGTGTTAGTGTGTGTGTGTGTTGTTTGGTGTTCATGCATCTTGTCAGCGCGTCAGATTACACTTTCCTCACTCCCACGTGACACAGACTTCTCAGCACTGGACTTGGCGTTGTCAGGATCAACAAGCCTAGCAGAAGGATGTGAGGTATGAGAGCTGCAACAAGCACCAACAACAATGCGAGTGGGAGGGGTGTTGTGAGAGAAGAATGGGTGAACAGAGGGTTTTGGTGGAGAGGCTCCAGAGCCAGAGATGGGTGTCTCATTGTCTGGATCGTTATAGAATATGATCTCAGAGGCGTTGAGGAGGTTTCCATTCATGACCACAGCACAGCCTAGGTCAGACATGTCAGGAGAAGACTTGGGTGGTGAATGTGGTGTTGTTCTCACCATTTTATACAATAAAGAAAAGCCACAGCAGGCTGTTGAATTGTGATCCACTGTCACATAAGAGACTGCATTGCCTGGCTCCATGTGGGTGTCAGCAAAACTGCGGAAGAGATCATGGTTGAATGTACCTTGAATGACAAGATATGGCATCATCACACCCGCACGAAAAATGTGTTGCCTAGCTTCATGTGGTTATTAGCAAAAATTTAAAATTGGGAGGGAGTCCAAGGGAGATCTCACCTTGCACCATGAAAATTTTCGCATTAGCACACATTAGGGGTGCACTAACCAACCTGGGGGAAATGCACCATGTTAATGAGTCTGAAAGTTCTAAAGGTTGGTGAGAACTTACTTTGTGTGCTTATTTACATCATGAATTTCTCTCGGGTTCTGACTCCAAGTGAAATGGGCTTGGGGAAAGATCTGGATAGAAACTATGTAGTGATATTAATGTGGAACTACATGCTCACTAGTTGAGGAAATTTACTGAATATAGATCTTGTGCATGTCAGGTGATTGGAACATCGATTCTGAAAGAAATTGGAGGTGTGCATGTGATGAGAGCAAGAAATGGATGAAGGGGCCAATTATCTTGGCAGTGATGCTGGCTTGCATAGAGTCCATACTGGCTTTGATGATGTTGTGTTGAATGTGCAACATGTGTGTATGGATGTGAAGTAGGTTCACGGAGTTTGAACATTGTTGATCTGATGACTGACTTGGTACTTCAGCACCCAGTTTGGACTGGTCTGAACCCATTCACATGGCACCCCCTCAAAAGGAACTGGGAACCAGACAAATAGTCCAGTTCCCCCTAACTGTCAAATTTCGGACCAAATCTTGGTCCAGTCCTGCAAGGATCAGGTTCAAACTTTGGTTCAGAACCTGACCGCAACATCACTATTGCATGCACAGCCAGAGATTTGAGATGCCACACTGACTGAATAAAATTTCTCTTGAAACCTTTCATGAAAGGCTCCTGTCTGGAAAAGGCCTGAGTGTGACAATTTGGGTCCAGTTCAAACACAACCAAATATAATTTCAAAAAATTTGTGCTGCAAAGCATTATGCAAAGCACTGTATTCACTGTATCAAGTGTAACTAAAGGACATATCACTTGACATCTTATTAGTTGTGTCATATATTTTGGTGCACAATCCTATCTTTGCATTGAACATACTGGTCCTTTGATCTCTGGTTCAAAAAGGTTGATGATTTGGACTGATTCAGACCATTTCCAGGCTGTTTGGAGTGAAAAATATAGGAGGTCAAATTTCTTTTTGAGTGCCTGTCAGAAAGATTAACTAACCATCCCTATATGGCATTTTCAAATCCTGGACCCCCCTTGATGTAATACCATTGCAAAAACTTTGATTAAGTCACAAAACTTCATTCCAATGTTTGTTTACACAAAATGTACTAAATATGTATGCTTGTACCTTTACATTAGTTATAATGATAAAGCATCCAAGATATCTTTCCATTTCATACAGATACTCCATAAAATCTTCACTATTCCATGTCCTACATAATAACCTGTTCTTTAATACCCTGGGTGCATCTGACTAGTACTTACATCTGCTCCCTTCTCTATGAGCAGCTTTGCAATTGCCTCATGGCCTAGACATAATGCTGCCTGGAGTGCATTCCCATACTCCCCTCCCTGGGGATTTACATCTGCTCCCTTGTCTATGAGCAGCTTTGCAATTGCCTCATGGCCTTCATATGATGCTGCCTGGAGTGCATTTCCAAAGTGTCCTCCCTGTGCATTTACATCTGCTTCCTTCTCTATGAGAAGTTCCGCAATTGCCTCATGTCCACGAAATGATGCTGCCTGGAGTGCATTTCCAAAATATCCTCCCTGTGCATTTACATCTGCTCCCTTGTCTATGAGCAGCTTTGCAATTGCCTCATGGCCCCCATATGATGCTGCCTGGAGTGCATTTCCATACTTTCCTCCGAGGTCTTTACCATCCCCCACGTAATCCATGTGGATTCCAGTGGAGTCCAGTGGAGTCCAGTGGAGTCCAGTGGAGTCCAGTGGAGTCCAGTGGCCCATTTGTCAGGCCAAATTGGCTTGCACAATCCCCAGTCCACTGGACTCAAGTCCAGTCCAGTCCAGTCCAGTCCACTGGACTCTCACTGGACTACAAGCCACTTTTCTGAGTCCAGTCCCAGTCCAGTGGACTATGAGTCCAGTCAGAATCCACTGGAGTCCAGTGGATTCCAGTGATTCCAGTGCATTATTGCTTATTACTTATTATTATTAGTACTACAAAAAAGCGAAATAGACTATACAGACTTATAATTCTATTGATCAATGAATGGAAAGGTAATGTTATAGATATTAGTATAGGTAGTGATAGCTGCAATAAGGATTCATGATTTTGTTCAGTCTGCGGGGTGAGATCACGTGACTACTTGAGGGCGTGCCATATCGTCACGTATCCTGTTTGCGGCATGGTCACACATCCGTGACCATCCCTTTCCCTTCCACCACCACCACTGTCCTCTAACACCGACGACGACATGCCAGCACGACGATACGCGACAACGACGAACGAGCGCCCACCACCGCCAACGCCAACAATGCCCATGCCAACAACGCCCATGCCCATGCCAACAACGCCCATGCCCACGCCAACAACGCCCACGCCCACGCCCACGCCAACAACGCCCACGCCAACGCGGAATGACGGGCCAAGAACAAGGGACAACGCCCATGATGTGGAAACGTCATGGGCCAAGGGTACATATGCCCACCACCCCAATGCCCAGTTCTCACCACGACAGGTGCCAGCGGCACGCGACAACGACGTGCGAGGTCAACGACGTGCGAGAACAACGACGACGATGACACGCGAGCACAATGACATGCGACGACGACGACGACGACAACATGCCAGCATGACGATATGTGACAACGACAAACGAGCGCCCACCAACGCCAACGCAGAACGGCGACGAGCGCCCAGCAGCGGCACGCGACAACGATGACAACATGCGAGAACGACGACACGCGAGCATGATGACACGTGAGCACGACGACACGCGACAACAACGACACGACAACAACGACAACAATGACACACGACGACGATGACGACACGTGAGCATGACGATACGCGACAGCGCCCACCACTGCCAACGCCAACGCGGAAAGGCGACGAGGGCCCAGCAGCACCACCCCTCCCCTCCACTCTCTCCCCCCATCACTACCTCCTCTCTTCACCACTCCCTCTGCCCACTCTCTCCCCCCTTTCCCCCTTTCCTTGCTCCCTCCCCCTCCATTCCTCTCTTCCCCCCTCCCTTTCCCTTCCCCCTTCCTTGCTCCCTCCCCCCTCCCTTTCCCTTCCTGACACCACTCCCTCCCCCTCCATTCCTCCCTTCCCCCTTCTTCCCTCTCCCCTTTCTTTTCCTTCTTCTCCCTCCCCCTCTCTGTAACATAGAATCTAGTAAATTTAATTAATTTAATTAATAAATGTACTTCAATTTTATTTTTTGTTTTGAGATCTAAGTTCAGGAATTCTGAATTAACTTAGGTCTGTGGCAGTCCAGTCCAGTCCAGTTTTGTGTTGGGAGAGTCCAGTGGAGTCCAGTTTTGTGATTGGCAGTCCAGTCCAGTCCAGTCCAGTGGAAGCCAGTGGAAGCCAGTGGAATCCAGTGGAGTCCATGTGGATTATGTGGGGGATGGTAAAGTATTGCTTTCCTCCCTGTGCATGCACATCTGCTCCATTCTCTATGAGCTGCATTGCAATTGCTCCATGGCCTTGATATGATGCTGCCTGGAGTGCATTTCCATAATGCCCTCCCTGTGCATTTACATCTGCTCCCTCATCTATGAGCAGCTTTGCAATTGCCTCATGGCCTTGGTATGATGCTGCCTGGAGTGCATTTCCACACTTCCCTCCCTGTGCATTTACATCTGCTCCTTTCTGTATCAGCAACAGCTTTGTAATTTCCTCCTGGCCTCGATATGATGCTGCCTGAAGTGCATTTCCATACTTTCCTCCCTGTGCATGTATATCTGCTCCCTTCTCTAGGAGCATCTTTGTAATTGTGTCATGGCCCCGACACAATGCTGCCTGGAGTGCATTTCCATACTCCCCTCCCTGTGCATTTACATCTGCTCCCTCATCTATGAGCAGCTTTGTAATTACCTCGTGGCCTTGGTATGATGCTGCCTGGAGTGCATTTCCACACTTCCCTCCCTGTGCATTTACAGTGACTCACTATAAGTCTTGCACCACCTAAAAAATACTATATCTTCCTCAATCTCCGGGGACTAGTTACCATATAAATATGATAATATACAAATATTCTATATACATCTTTGACATGAATATGAGGTCTGGATCTCATCCTCTGCTTCATGTAGGAAAAAGTGAAAAAATGAGGTTTTGAGAGTTTTATCAATACTTCATATGAGGGTCTAGAAAAATGTGAAGAATTAAGTACTTGCTGACTCAAGTATACAGAACTTTGAATGATATCAATTGGATTAGCGGTTGTTGAGATATAGGTGTAAGGAAGGGGCTTGTTTTGGGTAGATCAAAAATGAGGTTTTGACAGTTTTTCAAATACTTCATGTGAGAGTTGGAAAAATATATAGTACTAGCCTACTCAAGTATACAGAACCTTGAATCATTTCAATTGGAGTAGCAGTTGTTGAGATATAGGTGTAAGAATGGGCCTTGTTTCATCATCTACCCCAAAACAAGCCTTTTCTTACACCTATATCTCAACAACCGCTAATCCAATTGATATCATTCAAAGTTCTGTATACTTGAGTCAGCAAGTACTTAATTCTTCACATTTTTTTAGACCCTCATATGAAGTATTGATAAAACTCTCTAAACCTCATTTTTTCACTTTTTCCTACATGAAGCAGAGGATGAGATCCAGACCTCATATTCATGTCAAAGATGTATATAGAATATTTGTATATTATCATATTTATATGGTAACTAGTCCCCAGAGATTGAGGAAGATATAGTATTTTTTAGGTGGTGCAAGACTTATAGCGAGTCACTGTACATCTGCTCCCTCATCTATGAGCAGCTGTGTAATTGCCTCATGGCCTTGGTATGATGCTGCCTGGAGTGCATTCCCATACTCCCCTCCCTGTGCATTTACATCTGTTCCTTCATCTATGAACAGCTGTGTAATAGCCTCATGGCCTTGATATGATGCTGCCTGGAGTGCATTCCCATACTCCCCTCTCTGTGCATTTACATCTGCTCCCTCATCTAGGAGCAGCTCTATAATTGCCAAATGGCCATGATATGATGCTGCCTGGAGTGCAGTTTCAAAGCATCCTCCCTGTGCATTTACATCTGCTCCCTCATCTATGAGCAGCTTTGTAATTGCCACATGGCCTCCATATGATGCTGCCTGGAGTGCATTTCCATACTTTCCTCCCTGTGCATGCACATCTGCTTCCTTCTGTATCAGGAGCCTTGTAATTTCCTCATGACTTTGATATGACGCTGCCTGCAGTGCATTTCCATAGTATCCTCCCTGTGCATTCATATCTCTGCTTATTTTTGACAAAATATATGATGCCTTAGTTAGTCCAGCCAGTGATGCATAATATAGTGGTGTAGCAATCTCCTTCCTCTGTCTGTGTAGATGTGTGTAGTGTCTATCTATATCATAAATTCAAACCCAGTTCACAAAAGCATTATTTTCATCTGTCAGAAG
Organism: Laccaria bicolor S238N-H82; assembly: GCF_000143565.1. Lineage (NCBI taxonomy): Eukaryota > Fungi > Basidiomycota > Agaricomycetes > Agaricales > Hydnangiaceae > Laccaria > Laccaria bicolor. The sequence goes on along the minus strand of NW_001889951.1, from coordinate 60,239 downwards.
CTGCATCATCAATATAAATATTGAAGATGACTGAGATTGACTCTTGCAACTAGAATGTGCATGTATGATCCAGTGTTCTGCAGCATATTTTTCAAGAGGGGAAGATACATCCAGATCTTTATCAAGTGGCTCAGATGTGTCAAATTGCAGAAGATAGGCCAGACAGATTTGAGATATGACAGAGTGTGATAGCTCCTCACCGAAACTGAAGTATCTGACTTGCTTCACATGATGACTTTGAATATACCGGGATATTAGATATTCCTTGACAGAAAAGTGGGAAAGCTTGATGAAGCCTATCTAATAGTCAGTGCCCATTTCAATCTGTTATTCTTCCAAACCACACCTTCTGATTTCATAATAAAACTAGAACATATTTTCAAGATATCCTCCACATCTCGAAGTTCATTATCTGATTTGTACTCTGGTCCATTCTCATCAGAAAGATCAATAGAAGCAGTTGCAGCCAACTCTTTTAGTGTCAGTGGATGAACAGCAAATGACAGCCACTGTAGAAAGGTTTTAGCATAGCAACGAGCTTTTTCATTGATTCCCAGCAAGGTTTTGTCATAGGTTTTATGTAAACCCTGGGGTAGATCACCTAGCTGCTTCTTGAGATGAGCCTTGGTCCAGCACTTTTTCAGCTCATTTAACTGTAATGCAACCCAACGAAACCTAAAATTGTATTTAATGCTCATTTTGTCATTCAAATGTTGATAATAAACATACATTCCATCTGCTTGTTCCATTAACTTCAGCTTGATTTCCTCTTGAGTGTCAGAGTCCCATTTTTGCAAGTCAGAGTCATTCTGAAGCTGATAGTCAAGGTAGGCTACAAGATCATGATTCTCAGATTCCTCAACCAAGTCAATATAATGAGAAGACTTGAACTTGTCCTCAATCTCCTGTTCTGGACAGCTAGTAACTAACAAGTGGAGCCCAAGATTTTTATCTTTCTTGAGAATAAAGGTCTGAATCCAGTTAAGAAGCTTTTCTCTTTCAGTACATTCATCAAGAGCATCCAGAATGATGAAAGTTGAACTAAAGCCAACAAGAATTGCTTGAAGAGTATTCTGCAGATCACCCAGAGTTGGCTCTTTATGGCCATTGCCACAGTGAGCATACAGATTCACTAAGACCTTAGGCACTCCACCCTCACATTTCAGAGAGAACTGCCAGATGAGTGATCGCAGTAATTTATCATGCAGCTGGAAATCCTTCTGTGAGTCTCTTCCATCAAAAAAGAAATATGCAGTGGCAGCATTGAATCTTTGGAAAATATTGTGAATTATTGCTGAGCTGTAAAGAAAAATCAATTCTATTTCATAAAAAATGTTAAGATAATCAACCTCAAAATGGTTTTCCCAGAGCCAGCTGGATAGACTGTCAATAATGTATAAATTTACAAATGTTGACAGAAAACTTACATTTTCCTTTGATCCACAGAAAGCCAGGCTGTTTGAGCCACCCATGAAATGTATTTCCCTTGAGAAACCATTGACAGGTGTCTGGTTGACTCTCCAGAATTGCATGTGCAGCATTGTAGTTTATGGACTCCTTGGGTGGACAAAGCCACTTATAAATCTGCCCCACTGTAACAGAAAAATGAGGTCAACTACACATTCACAACAAGAACCTGCAATAATACCCAGTTGGTCATCCCTAATTGTCTCAAGTGTGATTTGAATATTTGGGTCCACACCTACCAATCACAAACAACATTAAGATGAACATGATGTTTTTCTTACTACTTACCTTGATTGATGGTACCTATTCAAATATAAGTGAAGGCAATAACATCTGATGGTCTAAACATAGTTAGGGCCTGTGTTCACATTTTGAGCTGTGGCTGAAATATTGTTTATAATGTTAGCTTGAAAGTTTGTTGAGGACTCTTCATGGTCTGTCTAACTGGAGCAAGCCTGGACTATATTTATAAGAGTACTGACTGGCAGGCATCAGTTCTGCATTCAAATCAGAACAAATAGATGGAGCAATAGGCAGGTCAGAACTTGGAAAATCTAAACAGTGTTATCAGAAAAAGAATGTAGAGATTTGAAGCAAGCATGAACCTGTCAAGATAGGAGAAGGGTGTTGCAAGGAAACAACAGCTCCTTGCACAGAACCTTCACTTTGATCAACTGTGAGATAAGAATTAATGAAGGTTAGTATGAACTTTATGGCAAAGAGATTGAGGGGTATCTCACAGGCAACAGTCATTTCAAGAACAGGGGCAATTGATGGAGTGGTAGGCAGGTAAGAACTCAGGATATCTATATCAGTGTTACCAATGATGAATGATAGAGGTCTGGGGTTAATGCAGACCAGTGGAGATAGGCAAAACTTGTTGCAAGCACTGAAGCCCTCCACCCACAGAGACATCAACCTGATCACCTGGAAATTTGAATTGATGAGCAATCAATGCTCACTGCCATGGCTATGCCTGCTGCACTGATGGTTGAAGATGGAGTTATCGAGAGAGGTGGGGTGGAGCTGGGGCTGACGGATTCACGTTAATATTTATCTAGTAGCGCGAGATCATGACCTCTAACCTCAAACCACCATAGTGTTTATTACGTGGGTGGTCAGCAATTGTGCCTTCATCAGGCAATTCCTCGAGCTTGCATTTCAAACGATTTTCGCAGGGGTCAATGGGATCAGACATGGTGGTTCAGAAGAGAGAATCGATGCTGTGCGGCGTCAATCTTCAAAATGGGTAACAGACCATTTCACAGAGTCAGCTGACGTTCCTGGTCACAGTCTTGTTTTGCATGTGGCTGTGCGAAAGACAACTACTTTTCTTTCGTTACCTTGTGGCCCACCATAGACCCTCCTACTTACAAACCATTGTTGTCCAGTTGATGTTGTGTTTGTTCTGCCAGCTTTCCATCGTGAAGTACCCAGATTGAACTCTGCCGCAAACCCCCCTCGTCGAATGGAGTTTCATGATGAGTCATCAAATGTTTCCTCTCTAGGTTCAGCTACTGCTGACATTGCCTGGAGACCTGACCTCCTGCTGTGGTCAGAATGAAACCCGATAACCGCCTTCGTCAACTTGTACCAATCCACAGAGAGCAGGGAGCTGTTGAGATGCAAAGCATGCGCTGAAGGTGTTCGAGTGCATCAGCTCTGAGTGAGTTCCTCCTTCTGTTAGATTTACTCCCCTTTCTATCTTCACTCGTTTTCCCCCTCTGTGCTGCCACCATACCCCTCTTCTTCTGTCTGCCCACGTCAGTCTAATATGCTGACAATTCTGTGACAGTTTTGGTCCTCTTAATTTCGTTTACGAGCGCCATGCATACAAAACCACAAACCACCGATCTCAACTGGTATGACTTGGGTACGCTAATTGAAACCTTGAAATTGGAAGGTTTACTGGATGTTTATACTATCAACAGGATTGCAATCGACTTTCTTGGCTTCAATTCCAACTTTAGACTACCACCCGGCATTTGAAGCCACTCTGCATATCACGGAGAAGACTTCCTTAGCCCAAGTTGATTGTCAGTATTTCTTCTTTCAAGTTGACAACACCTGCCCTAAACGGCCTTTCCATTGCACAGACGTGGCTGGCATTCTTAATGATGCCCACCTTGACAATAATACCCTCTCAAAAAGGTCCATGCTAGGTCACCACCGCCACTCGATGTTAGGCGTAAGCTTCAGTTTGAGGGCTGGAGAGTCAGTCGGGATAAGCATATCTCCCTTGGTTAGTGTTCGCAGGTCCAGTCTACAGGACTGAAAATATACATAGGACTGAACTGGACTGAACCACAGTCCGGTCTTTTCCAGTTGCCAGTTGCCCACATTTGTGATCAGTCCAGTTGCCAGTTGCCATGTTTTTGTAAATATATAAAAACCGAAAAAGACCGGTTTAGACCGGTTGCAACCGGTCTTTTGTCTCATCACATATTGTACCTTACTCGTGCACATTTTACTTAATTTTCGGTCCCTGAATCATCAAAAACGGTCAAGAATTGGTTGAGATATGGCCAAAAACATTTTTATACGCAATTTGAATGTATGTTCTCTCCGTTTTCACCATATCTCAGTCAAATCTTGACCGATTCGCTTCAAATCTTGGCCAGCGTACGGAGAATTAAATTATCTATCTACGCATGCTATGTACGTGAGGTAACATTTAATATATCTGGCACAATAAATTTTTCAACAAAAGACCGGTTGCAACTGGTCTGGACCGGTTTTTTTTGCGTTGTGGACCGAAAAAGACCGGTCCAAAGCGGTCCGGTTGCGGTCCCTCAATATTTGGATCGGTCTAGACCGGTTGCGGTTGCCAGTTGCGTCGTTTTGAGGTAAAAAACTGGACTTAACTGGACCTGCGAACACTACCCTTGGTAAGTTATTGTCTTCGCGTTACTTATTCAATCATGCCCTTATCCCTTCCTCGCCCTCTACATCTCA